>NW_021703765.1:72027946-72127408 GCF_005190385.1 Monodon monoceros
CCCTAAAGCACTCAGTTCACTGATAGGTGAAATTGCATCATTAAAGTTTCATCCTTTGTCTTTAGGCTTTGCTCTTGGATAAAGATGCTTTTGGGTGGAATAATGCATCCAGCCTTATTAGTCATTTACACTTCAGTGAGGAGGAGTTGTAAAATCCTCTCTGAAAAGTGAGGGGAGTGCTTTTTTTTTTTTTTTTATTTTTGCGGTACGTGGGCCTCTCACTGTTGTGGCCTCTTCTGTTGCGGAGGACGTGCAGGCTCAGCGGCCATGGCTCACGGGCCCAGCCGCTCCGCGGCATGTGGGATCTTCCTGGACCGGGGCACGAACCCGTGTCCCCTGCATCGGCAGGCGGACTCTGAACCACTGCGCCACCAGGGAAGTCCGAGGGGAGTGCTTTTTGGGAATGGGGAGTGGAGTTTGCACATACTAAGCTTGAGGTTTCACCTGAGAGGGCAAAATGCAAAAAAAGACAAACACTGCTGGATTCACATTCTGCTGTAAAAAGCTCTCAATGCTCAAGACTGATTCGCCTGAATTGGGTGGTTCATCCAACTCAGTGGTTCTCAGACTGTGGTCCTGGCCACCTCCCCGCCCCCCTCCCCCCACCCCACCCCCGCGGTATCGGCATCACCTGAGAACTTGTTAGAAAGGCAAATTCTTGGGTTATATTCTAGACCTGTCCCATCAGAAACCCTGAGTGCAGGGCCCTGGGATCTGTTTTCCTAAGCCTCCAGTGCTATAAAGGAGTTTTTGAAATGCAAAATACTTTTACAGGTGTTAGTTATAACAGTTCTGGGTGTGTTGTGAGCTTCAGAATTTTTGCCAAGGTCCCCCACCCTCATCATCCCCCGAGGGGCTGAGGTCTGTTGCCTCCTCAGCACACATCATTTACTTTTTGCTACTGGATCCCTCTGTTTTGCACGGGAGCACGAGCTGGACCTACCAGGGTTGACCCCATTCCCTGCTAACCTGAGTGCTCCAGAGGGCTGCTTCTTTCTCAGGCAGCACCCAGGGATTCAGGTTATAGGATGGCTCATTGTCAAGACGTCAAGGGTCAGCCCTCCAGCCTGGCCAGGGAACAGACCTGGTTCCTCTTAGCCCAACACAGCTTCCCATTTGGGCCAGGGAAATGTGGGACACCACTGTGCAGTGCCGAGGCACCAGACTGCCATATGCAATGTGTCACTGTGGTTTCTTCAAAGTAATTGTCTTGCCGTCATTAGTTTTAATGACATATAATGCACGCTTAAATCTCATTGCAATGGAGCTGTGTCAGACTCTGTCTTAGGAATCCAGCTAGTGAGCAAGATAACATGCCTCAAGAAGCTGGGGTTTTGCCCACCCCTCTGCAATTAATCAACAAGGGGAAATTCATATGACAGCATCATTATGATGTTTGGTTTGTGAAGGATTTATTTGCAGAGTGGAAGAAAAAAAATTTGTCCACATCTCTTAATATAATCTTCTAAGTTCATTCACCTGCCTTTTTCTTTCTTCTCTCTCTCTCTCTGTCTCTCTCTCTCTCTCCCTTCCTTCCTCCCTTCCTCCCTTCCTCTCTTCCTCCCTTCCTCCCTTCCTCCCTTCCTTCCTTCCTCCCTCCCTCCCTCCCTCCCTCCCTCCCTCCCTCCCTCCCTTCCTTCTTTCCTTCCTCTCTCTCTCTCCCTTTCTCTCCTTTCTTTCCTCTTCTAATGCATCTACATCATGACAAGCGGCAACTTGTGAATGGAAGCAGCTTTCAGTAGAGAATAGATTTGGTAGGCAGGTTTGGTGCCAGCCATTGATGATGAGGCTGCATTCCGGGGCTGCTGAGAAGAGAGATGATTTCTTGAAGTTTGTTCGGACGCCCTCCATGTGAGATGCTGCCAAAAGGCATCTGTGTGGTCCATTCTGCCCCATAGCCTTTGCCTGCCCCCATCCCCTCCCCCTCTACCTGTCAGTTTTTCCTCTGTCACCATAGCGCTGTGTCTCTAAGTCTGTCTCTTTCTCTCTCCCCTTTTCACACCCCCAACCCATCCCCTTCCCCATCTTTCCCATCCTTTAAAAATTCCCTTTCTTTCTTCCTGTGGTTCATCTTTCCTCCCCTTTTCCCCCCCCTCATCTGACCTCTCCTGTCTCCCTTCCACTGGCATTTTCTCCCAATCTTTTTATCTTCCTGTCCTAACCCCTGCCCTTCCCCATCCCTTCTTTAGTCTTGTCCATGCAGATATACCAAAGTGACTTGGGAAGGGAATGCATTTGTGAGTCCCAAGACCCCAAGTCAGGCCTCCAAGTAGGATGACCAGCTGTCCCAGTTAGCCTGGGACTGAGGGGATTCTTGGCAGGCAGGACTTTCTGTGTTCAAACTGGGAGAGACTCAGGCAGACCAGGACGAGGTGGTCATCTTACTGCTAAATCAAATGCTTGGGATTCTGTGGAGCTTTCAAAAGGCCAGAGATGTGGCTTTCTGGGCAAATTGCCGGCCCTTCTGCTCTGGGGAGGGACACAGTGGTCACTGAAGCCCTTCCCAGCCTTGGTGTGCTCTGCATGGCTCTGGGGCCTGAAGACTACCTGGGCACGCAGAGGCCAGTTGTCAGTCAAGGGCACAGGGCTGACTCCTTCCTCCTTCCCTACTTCCTTCCCCCGACAAGACTGACCACCCAGTCAGTTAGTTATGCACTCCTTAGTCACAAGAGGGGATCCAGTGAGAGACTGTAGGTGGTTCTATGACAGAGATTCGCAAACCTAAGCCTGTGTCAGAATCCCTTAGAGGGCTGTTAAAACAGAGTTTCTGATTCAGTGGGTGGGGCCCAATAATTTGCATGTCTAACACATCACTCCCAGGTGATATGGATTCTGCTGCTCCAGGAACCCCACTTTGAGAACCACTGCTTTCTGCAAACTCATTCCCTTTCATTTGTTTACTCCATCATTCATTCATTCTCAGATATTTATTGTATACTGCCATGTGCTAGGCACTGGGGACTCAGCAGTGAATGAGACAGAGTTCCCTACCTTCCTAGAGCTTGCAGTCTAGTGGGGAACAAAGGCAATAAACAAGGAAACACACAAATAAGATGGTTTTAGACCATGTTAAGTGCTATGAAGGAAATGGTATGACATGATCGAGAGTGATAAATGGTGGGGGAAGAGAGAGAATTTACTTATTACAATTTAGTTATAAAAAGGATGGCCAGGGCAGATGGTAACATTTGGATTGAGAGCTGAGTTTCTAGAAGGAGCCAGAAGGATCCAGGCTGGAGGAACAGCAAGTGCAAAGGCAGAGACACCTGTGGTGTCTTGAGGGAATAGCAAGAAGGCAAGTGTAGTGGGATGAGGGGAAAGTGAGGGGGATGAGGTCGGAGGGCCCTGGGGACTGCAGGACCTGCCAGGGTAGGCAAGGAGTCTGGATTTTATTTCACTGGGAAGGGGGATTTAATCGGGAGAGTGACATGACCTAATTTACAATTTTGGTAATGATCACTTTGGTTTCTGAGTGGAGAAAGGACTGCAGGAGGTGGGGTGGAAGCCAGGAGACCGGTGATGGGGAGCCACGATGGCGCCTGGGCCAAGTGGTAGAAGAAAGACGGTGGTAAGATCCGGGGTGGGGGGCTTCGGCAGTAGCTCAGTCAGGTCAGATATGGGGGAGAGGGAGGAACCAGGGCCCACACCAGGGGATGGGACCCTTCTTGGCAGTGGTTCAGCAGTTGTGATTCTGGGGATGTGGAGAGGGGCCAGTGGGTTAAGAGGCAAGACCAACAGGGTGTTCAGAGGGAGGGGCCTTTCAGTGAGGTCTGCAGATTCCCTTCCCACCCGGTTAATGTGCACCATCCCCCCCTCCCCAGAGGAAAAGGCAGCGACAAAGCCTAAAACCAACAGAATGTGACAAAATGCTGGAAAAAGCAGACAGTTAAAATTGTGCCCTCAGCATCCTTCCTGGTGGGGCCCCAGCAGCTGGGGCTGTGAGCGTTTCCAGGTGGGTGCTCCAAGTCACAGAACACCTGGCTACCGGCAGGTGGCTGATTCCCATGGGGAGCTGGGATCCCCAGGGTAAACATACAGGGTTCTGTAGGCTACTTCTCATGCTTTGGGGGAAGTTGGGTATCTCCCTCTCCCTCAGCTTCTGTCTTCACCCCGCTGCATGTGCCATGAGCAAACCTCTGGGCTCTTTGTTCTTCAGCACCACCAGTTGGTTGGCTCAAGCCAGGGGTGTGTGTGTACCAGGCATTTGTAAAACCTGACTTGCTTGTGGGATAGCCCAGCAGTAAGGGCCCCGCAGTGACAGCTAAGACTCCTTGGGTTCAAATCTGCACTTCATCCCTTTCTAACTGTACAAACTTGGCCAGTTACCAAAGCTCCCTGTACCTCAGGGTTTTTTTCCAACTATAAAATGGGGATGCTGTTAACGACAACATGTATTTTATAGGGTTCTCATAAGGATCAAATTGGTTCATATGGGCAGAGATCCCAGGACCCTATCGTCACCATTGTTGTTATTTCATAGTAGCTGATACAAACTCGTTCTAAGATCTTTGGATCTGCCTAGTTCAGGAAGGCTCTTGGAGATCACTTGCTTATGCTAGTGGTTTCCAAACATGGATCTGGCCTGTTATAAAGTTCCCACTGGCCTTGATGAAAGAAGGAAAATTAGGCCTTTATAGATAGGCAAAATATTGCCAGATAAATTTTCCTAGAACGGATTTTCCTTTAGTCTGACATTGTCTTTTCTGCTCATTTAATGTTAAAATATGTTCTTTAAAAATGAAACATTGGCAATAGTTGATGGTAGTTTCTTTCTTTAAAAAAATATTTTAGTGCCCTTCCTTGGAAAGTAATTACAACAACAACAACAAAAGTTGACAACCCTAGGGAGGGCTCCCCTAAAATTTGGAAGAGAATTTTACTCACTTGAGAAATCCAAATGTCTGGGAGCTAATTTTGCCTAGTCATTAACTTCAGGGGTTATCAAATTTTACCGTATTCAAGAATCTCCTGGGGCTTCCCTGGTGGCGCAGAGGTTGAGAGTCCGCCTGCCGATGCAGGGGACACGGGTTTGTGCGCCCGTCCGGGAAGATCGCACATGCCGCGGAGCGGCTGGGCCCGTGAGCCATGGCCGCTGAGCCTGCGCGTCCAGAGCCTGTGCTCCGCAGCGGGAGAGCCCACAGCAGTGAGAGGCCCGCGTACCGCAAAAAAAAAAAAAAAAAAGCAGTCCCTCCTAACTTGCACAAAATGGTTAGCCAGACTTTAAAAAATAATCTGTTAGGAGCTGAAAGAAAGAAAACAAAACCTATTAGGGATGTAGATGAAATGGTCAAATGTCCATTTATAGTATTTGATTCATCAATCATATTATACAAACATACTTAAAATCACATATTATATAAAATAATCAATTAATCCATAAAAACTATTTTTTCTGCCACTGACACATATTTTAAAAATAATCAACAGGGCTTTGCTGGTGGCGCAGTGGTTGAGAGTCTGCCTGCCGATGCAGGGGACACGGGTTCGTGCCCCAGTATGGGAGGATACCACATGCTGCGGAGTGGCTGGGCCCGTGAGCCATGGCTGCTGAGCCTGCGCGTCTGGAGCTTGTGCTCCGCAACGGGAGAGCCCACAGCAGTGAGAGGCCCGCGTACCGCGAAAAAAAAAGAAAAAAAAAACCCCAACAAAGCAGAAAAGTAAGGAAAGTTTTATAACTTTAATAAAAGTCATCTACTGCAAAAACCTTTTGTTGAAGAATGGGAAAAGGAAGAGATACCATTTGGAGCCTGATGGATGAAAAGTTTAGAAAAAATTTACGTAAACTATTCCATTATTCAAAAAAGTAAATTGAGAGAGATAATGAGAGACTCTTGACAGTGTAAAAAAATATTTTAAGGACCTGGATAGAAGGTGGATTTCTGTTTTCTGAGGGATATTTGGTTGGGGGATCCTTATCTTCTATCTGGTCATTAGTAGTATTTGTCAGGCACTGTGTTCACTGTTGGGATATAGTAGAAAACAATTTAGAGTTGGTACCTTCCCTCAAGGAGGTAGACATAAATCAGTCATGATACAAATGGATGTATAATTAGAACCTGAGGCAAGGGTTCTAAAGAGAGGAACACAGGTCTGTGAGAGCATGTGACAAAGAAATCTGATGTAATCTGGGAGGGCTTCCCTGAGGAAGTGACATTTGACCTGGGAGCTGAAGGATGAATAGGAGTTAACCAAGTAAAAAGAGGAGAAAAGAACATTCATGGCAGTGAGAACAGCAGGTGCCAAGGCTCTGAGGTGGTGATATTCCAGGATCAAAGAAGGCCAGCATGGCTGGAGCACAGGTTTGGGGGGAGCACAGTGTGAGATGAGGTTGATGGTACCTGCAGGGCCATGGTATGGCAACTTGTCTTTATCCCAAGAACAATGCGGTTTCACAAGCAAAAGGATGACCTGATCTGATCTGTTTTGAAAAGGGCTCCCTAGTTGCAGCACAGGATTCACAATCAGGGGAGGAAATTCTCTAAACTGACCCAGAAGGAGTTTCATGTACTGGCCAATCCCCCTGCACCCCACCCTCTTTACAGCACTGACTCCCTAGAAAGGAGGAGGACAGTGGGACCCCAACCAGGGAGAGATTATGTTCTGCAATTAACCATGGTGTAGGGTCCCTTCCTGAAAATGAGGGCGGTGAGAGTGGAGGGAGGAGGTAGGGATAGTTGCCAGTCTGCCTAGGTTTGAATCCCAGCTCTGCTGCTGTGTGACTGAGCAAGTTACTGAATCTCCCTGTACCTCAGTTTCCTCATCTGGAAAATGTGGATGACAATAACATCTACCTCCTGGGGTTGTCTTGGGAATTTAACAAGTCAATATATATAGTCTCTGCTTGGAACAGGCATGAGAGGTGCTCAGTAAACATTAGTTGTTTTTATTTTGATGGTGGTGATGATGATGATGAACTCTCAGAGCTCGACATTCTAGAGAGGGTACTCTTAAAATCCTTTCCACTCTCTGCCCACCACCTCACTTCCTTTTGGACTTTACTTAAACATCACCTTCACAGTGAGGCCTTTTCGGATCATCTTATTTAAAATTGCACCCCCCTCCAGAATTCTACTTCTTCCTTCTTTATTTTATTTTTCTCCCTAGCACTTAGCACCATGTGACACATGATTTTACTTATTTATTTCATTTGTTGTCTATCTCCCCTCACCAGAATGTCAGTTCCACCAGCGCAGGAGTATTTGAGTGTTTTATTTATGACAGTAAGGTCAATACACTGTATCCCACAGTGTCGGCACACAGTAAGTGCTCAATAAGTAGTATTTGTTAGATAAATGAGCACTGACAGTGTCAAGCTAATGCTCCTCGCTCTTGTTCGAAACCTGACCCACTCCCCAGGCTGCTGTAACTCATCCTATGGTTCATTAAACAGCGAAAGCAGTAAAAGAAAAAACAATCCCCATATCTTGAAAGGGGTGGGGGACAGTCAGGGAAGGTGTTGAGCCACCAGAGATTTTGGTGATGGGGAAGAAAGTGAAGGTCTTTTATAAAACCAGCTCAGCAGCCTGAGCTTTGTAACCTGATTAGTCGTATTAAGCCTTTGTCGACATCGACATTACCTCAGCCCTGGCTGTGGCAATTGGTGGAGCAGCAGACTTATTCAATATTTAAGAAGACCTGCATTGCAGGAGAAGGGTTTGGGCCGTGTGTGGAAGAACAAGCAGCAAATGCTCAGTGACAGTCTCTTAAGTGGTGGATTATTTTTAAAAGGAGAGAAATAAGAGAAGAAAAAGCCCCAAAGTATTCAGCCTCGCCCCTGGCCTTCCTTGGTTTCAGGTAACATATGCTCTGACCCAGAACAAAGAGAATGCTGTTGGCAGAAGGGAAACCATGGACCAGGAAATTTGGTCTCCTGGGTTCCGTTTTTCTAGCACTGCACACAGGGGTGGTCCCCAGAGTGTGTGTGGCCCCTAGACCAGCAGCATAACATCACCTGGAACTTAGAAATGCAACTTTTGGGGCTCTTTCCCAGGCTTCCTGAATCAGAAACTCTGGGGCTGGGAAGTGGGCATCGGTCTCCTTTCCTGAGCCCTCCAGGTGACTCTGACGTACATTCAAGTTGAAGGTGCTCTGGCTGGAGGAAAGGGAGGCTGGAGAAAAGGGAGGCTGGAGAGAGTGTGGATCGGGGCACATGGTTCTAAGCTAGTGGTTCTCAGCCCCAGCTGCACGTTATAATCACCAGGTGGACTTTCAGAAAGTGTGATGTGGGTACCCACCATGAGCATCTTCTTTAGTTGGTTTGGTTGGGGTTCTGGAATTAGCATTATTAATTCCTCTCGTCCCCCACCATGATTCTAGGGTGCAGCCAGGGATGTGACACTTTGTTCTAAGGCAATCCCTCTGTTTACCACTGATGTGCCTTTGGTGAGTCATCTTAACCTTATGTGCCCTCATTTTTGGCATCTTTAAAGTGGGCCCTAAAACTCCCATCTTACGTGACTTGCAAGGAAATGGTGATGCTTAAGAGGGATGCTATTGTGAAATCTTTGCAGTGTGTTAAAGTGCTATGCAGATAGGAGAGTTGATGAGGGTCTCCCGGGTTGTGTCAGTGCCTTTTGACAGTTCTTGACCACTTCTTTCTTGTTGCCCCATCAGCCCCCCTCATCATCTTGGGGATCTAGGGCCACAGAATGCTCACCCCCCGAGCTTTCTAAAAGATCACTGAGGCTCCTCAGTATGGAGATTACTGTACCTGGGAGAGGAAGGGGCAGCACAAGGTGCAGAAGGCAGAAAAAACAAAAGGACATGAGTATAAGTTCAAACCTTACAGGCTATGGTTGGCAATGAGGACTTTGTATTAGAATTATCATTACTCTGGAATGAGAGCTGCCAGTTACTGAGCATTTAATGTAGGCCAGCACCATGCTGGGAGCACTACGTGTCTGGTTTCAACCAGTTCTTCCATCGGTCCTGAGTAGAAGGTACAATGATAAGCCCTATTTTCTGGACAGGAAAGCGAGGGGCCAAGGTCCCAGGCTAGCAAGGGATAGAGCCAGGACCAGCCCTAGTGAAGTGTCTAGATTTAAATACTTCATATCCAATGAGTCCCTAAACTGAACACAGGTTGGTTTCCTAGAAGAGGTGATTATTGAGGAGAGGTTCTGAAGCACCAGATGAAATGACAGTGGTGGGAGTTGAACATCACCTTCTTTCCTCTTGCCTCTAAATCCAGACCCTTAACACAATGCCTCCTGCTGGCTTCAGTTCTAAGTCACAAGAGCTTGGTTTTTCACTCAGGGTTTCTCTGTCCCCAGGTCCCGTGAAGGCTTCTTGGGGACACTGTCGTTTCCTTTCTTGATTTTCCTTGCAGCTTGGCCATGCAAAAACCAGACCAAAAACTCAGAAATAACTGCAAAGCTTTAACTCCTCTTTTAGAGAGAAATCACCTTCAAGTTTTCCTTGCTTTCCTGAAGAAGGAGCTGGAAATCAGGGCCAAGGGGACTCAATCCTCACTTGTCCTCAGCTTTGAAAGATGAGGACCATCCTACTCCCTCAAATCAGCCCTCATCAGTGACCCATTTTATTGCAGAAACTGAGCTGGCAGCCTGGCTGGAGAGGAACCACTTGCAACTACCCCTGGCTCACTGCAAACCTTATGCCTCTGAGCATGCTCTGCAGAGGCTAGAGATTGAAAATATACTTACCAACCCATTTGCTCCCAGCCCTGGTTTGTTATCTGATTAGGCTCCAGAAGGACTGTGTACTAGATGATTCCTGCAAGTTTTCCATCCCCAGTGAATCCCCAAGTCAATTTGTTCACTCCTGGCTGGTTTCTATTCTTCTGCTTCACCTCATTCTGCCCCAGAAAGGTGATGGTGTAGGAATGGGGTTTGAAATGCACCTTTGGTTTTGCATGGGAGAAACTGGCCAGGAAACAAGCCATAATGACAGTACTTTGTATCTCCTTGGCCGTTTTCCTCCCTAATTACCTCTTTGCGTCAATTATCTTATTATCTGCCCTTTGCCTCTACCACACTTGAAAAATACAATAGAAAGCAGACCAAACTACTAAGCATTTGTCCCACTTAATAGTCCTTATTGTAAGAGGAAAAGTGGGAATGTAGGAGTGCTTGCTCATTAGCCTAGTATTTTATATATATTTACGTATAATACATATGTATGTATATATGATATATAACATCATTACATATTATGTATATATTATTTATTTTATATATACAAATAACTTGTGTATATGTATGTATGTGTATGTATATATCAATATATACATATCTATACATATATAGGGGGAGAGAGAGAGAGTTGATGATCATTATTTGTAGTAGTTATGTTCTGTGAAGCACCATGATCACTGAATTAGCAAATACTCAACCATTGCTCCCAGGGGGAATACAGGGTTAGGCTCCTGCAAGCTTCTGGTCACACTGCATCAACCAGTCCATACATATCCATGTTTTATGTGTTTCTGTAAAAAAAAAAACCTTATTTAATACTGATGGCAAACCTAACTCAAACTAATTCAAGTGATACAAAGGGACATCTACTGGCCAATGTAATCAAAGAGTCCAAATCACAGCTGAGGCGTGACTGGATCCCATGACTCTAGGACTGAGTTCTAACCATCTCTTAATTCTGCTTTCCTTTGGGTTAGCCTCACTAGCAGGCAGGCTTTCTCCACCTGGTCGAACCTCACCAAGTCCAAGTTTGTATTTTCCCATCTTCAGCCCAGTAAGGAAAAAAACAGAGAATCTCCGTCCTAAGATATTCCAACAAAAGTTGCAGAATTGAGTCTAATTGTCTTGTATTGGGCAACTAAAACAACTTTGAACCAGAAGAGGGGAATATGCTGATTGCCCATACCAGGGTCATGTGACTGCCCCATAGCTGGTGGTTGAGGTCAGCTCCATCAGAACCCCATGGATAAGATAGGAAAAGGATGGTTCACTAGAAGAAAATTGGAGCGTTGATAACAGGAGAAGTTCCATTCCTCCATGGAATTTTCAGTCTTGTGGATGATGATTTCTGTGAACTATGGGAGGCTAAGCCCTGAGTTTCTGAATTCCAAGTACATTAAAATTTCAGAGAAGAGAGGGCTCAGGTGACTGTAGAAGGCATTATGAGACGGTGAGGGTTGAACTGGGATTTGAGGTGTTAAGTGGAGGAGCAGGAACATTTCAGGGGATGAAAAAGGCTTCTCAACACCGTACCATCCTGGTAGCTTCTGCTGCATGAACCTCAGGGAGAAAAGTGTGAGTCACATCATAAGAGGATGGTGGATCCCAACTTTTAGGAAGTGCATCAATTACTGGTTTCATCCCTACACACACACACACACACACACTTCCATATATTTACTAAAACGGGGAGTAAAGTACATGTGCCGCTGTCTATGGTCTTGAACCATAGCTTTGGCCAAATCTCTGCTGACATCTCCCCAACTTTTCTGAGGAATGAGGGCTTCTAGTTTGTTGCTGCTGTTGTTTTCTGTCTCCATGAAAAATATGTGCTGTTGACACTGCCTGTGTCAATCAGGGTCCCAGCAGGAAACAGATGGCAATTCAAACTGTGTAATTTGAGGACAGTTTTTAAGAGGAACAAAGCATGAGCAGGATTAAGGAAAACCAGCCATGGTTAGTGAAGTACTCTGGGGCTAACAATAATGGGGAGCTGTTACCACCCCTAGTTCTGAAGGGGGAGATAAATAGAGTTACCAGAATCATGTGAGAGCTGGAGATGTAGTTATAGGCCAGGGCCTTCTGACCAGAGATGTGACCTTTGTCAAGGGAGGCAGCCCTTGACTGCCCATGACAACACTGCAGAAAGGGAGCCCTGGCCTCACTCTCCTACCTCCATCCAGTCTCCCCTAGTGCTCTCCATGGGAAAAATCAGAATGGAAGCCAGAGGACAAGGGAGTTGATTGAAGTAATATATACAAGTCAGCCTTCCACAGAGTAGAAAAGGGTGGGTAGTAGACGTGGAGGGGCAAGCAGAAGACAAGGCACACTACCAGTATCAGTTAGCTATTGCTGCAAAACAAATCAGTCCCAAAGTTAGTGGATTAACACACAACCATTTATTTACTTGTAATTCTGCAATTTGGGCTAGAATCAGTTTGGTGGCACTTCTGTAGGTCTTGCCTGGGGTCACTCATATGGCTACAGTCATCTGGAGGCTTGATAGCTATATAGTACAAGATGGTCTCACTCACCTATCTGTTGATTATCTGGGCTCTTAGCTGGGAGCCTTAGTTTTCTTCCATGTAAGTGGACTGGATTTCTAGCATGGTGGTAGGAACACTCCAGAGGGTAAGTCCCAATAGGCAAGCACTTATCAAGCCTCTGTTTGTGTCATATTTATTGACTTCCCATTGGTGAAAGATAGTCACATGCTAAACCCAGAGTTAATGTGGGAGGGACTACACAATGTGGAGGTGTGTTCATTGAGGACATCATTCCAACAGGCTACCGTGCTGCCCCAGTACAGATAGAATCATTGCCGGTATTTTACATTTTTGCTGCTGGCTTCATATCCTTTTGCCAGCTCATGCGAGTTCCTATTAAAAAAATGATTCCGGAAAGTTGGATGTTGAGAGGGTGTGTGTGTCCATGTCTGCCCCAGTGCAATATAGATATTTTACTTTACTAGAGTGAGAAGGGAAACTAGACCAGCTTCAGATGTAGTTTTGATATAATGTCTCTTGAGAAGGTCTTAAATCAGGGAATAGACAGTGGCTTGTCTGGTGTAGCTTAAGGTAGGGTGTATGTGTGTGTGGTGTAATACATGTATGGTGTATGCATATCTCTGACATCTGGGATTTGAATACTGGCTCATTGTTTGTGACTTTGGGCTAATACCTAACCTCTCTCTGCTTCAGTTTCTTGGTATAAAATGGGGCTAATGATTGAGCTGAGGATTAAGTTAGGTAATACTGTGTTAAGTACCAACATGTGGAAAGCACTTAGCACTGTGCCTGAAACAGGATGAAGGTTCTATATTTATTAAGGGTTCAGTGAAGAAGGATGGGGAGGAGGAAGAAGACGGTAGGGGGTGATTTAAAGTCAATCAGGACTGTGTTTAAAGAAACCCTACTTCTTACTGGTTCTCATTCAGTCTTGGGGAAAGCCAGTGAACCTTTATAAACGTCAATTTTTCTATCTGTAAAATGGACTCAGTGGTGTCTCTTTGCAAGTGTTGTATGAGCCAGTGTATGTAAATCACTTAGTGTGGTGCCTGGCACACAGTAGATGGTAAATACCATTATAGCTGTTATTCTCAGCCTTTATATCCTGGAGATGTGACAAGGGTAACGCACTTCTCTCTATTTAATTCTAACCATGTACCAGACACTCTTCTAAGCACTTTACAAGTATTAACTCATTTAATCCTTTAATAGCCCTATGAAGTAGATACTATTATCACTATTATTATGAAGTTTTTCATACGGGGAAACTGAGGCACAGAGAAGTTTAGTAGTTGTCCTAACATCCTACAGCTAGAAAGAGGCAGAGCTGTAATTTGAACTCTGGCCGCTCAGCACTTTTCAGCCTCTGCACTCCCCTGCCTCCAGTGATGAGGGACATAGCGCCCACCTGCCTGGTCATTGTGAAGACCGAGGGCTTTGTAAATTGCAGAGTGCTCCATCCATACTTAATGTTCTGATGGCTGCTTTCATGGGGACATAGGGAGAGGAACAGGAACTTTGAGGTTCATTCATGTTCTCCAGCCAGCACTGACCAAGATGCATTTTTCCGCTGCTTTCCCCCACCTGGTGTCAGGAGGGCCTGGGCAGGAGAGAGGAAGGGATGGAGCCCAGTCTTCAAGATTTATTATTCATGGGAACTTCCTGATGTGGTCTCAGATTTCTTAGAATCTTCACATCCCAGGGAAGTAGCCATGGCTGGACTGTATGAGGCAAGAAGTATCCTTCCTGGCCAGAGACCCTGTAACCTATGTTATTTTGGAGGGTGGGGTTCTGAAAGAGCCTCTGGGTGACACCTAGTGAGGGTTTGCCTTGCACCAGAACTAGCCTTGATACTCCCTGCTGCTGTATTTTCCACTCCAACCTCTCAACAACCCTATGAAGTAGGTGCTGTTACAGCCCCCATTTTACAGGCAAGAAAATCGACACTCTGAAATGTTAAGTATTTTGCCCAGGCTCACCCAGCTTGAGTTTAGCTGGGGGTTGAATCCAGGTGTATGTGACTCCAAAGCCTGAGCTCTTGATGGAAGATTCTGTTATGACATTAGTACCATGGGTGAAAGTGAGGGTGGTGTGCGTGTGTGTGTGTGTTTTGGAGCTGAAGGTGCTTGGGGTGTAGGTGCAGTGGGTATGGGAGTGACTGGCGTAGATGTGGGTGTGTTGTGGGTGGGATGGTGCTGGGGGAGAGGTGAGCAGAAGCATGTGGAGTGTGTGGCGGACGGCGTGTGGATGTGTAGTGTGAGTGTAGGTGGGAATGAGGGCATGAGGACGTGTTGTCAGTGGGAATGGGCAAGTGTAGGTGTGTGGTGTCGGTGGGTAGGAATGGGGCTGAAGCAGGTGTGTGTGTGTGTGTGTGTGTGTGTGTGTGTGTGTGTGTTGAGGTGAGAAGACAAAGCTCTTCCCTGGGCTCTAATTGCCTCTTCTTCCAAGGATGAAGTGAAATATGCATTTTCCCAGGACAGGGAGCATCTAAGGCCAGAGTACTTATTCTTTCTGTCTTATAACCAGAAACTGGCTCTGCTTGCTTGATAAGAGAGCCAGACCAAGTCAAAGATGAAGAGCTTTGCCTGCATATGAGAGGAGAGTCTGTGAGCTTGAACCATTCCTTTCCAAATGCAGGAAGAGGCCATCTCAGAAAAGCATATTGCCCTTTTTACAACAGCCCCAATGAGTAGTTTTTCTGTTCGTGCTTGATTACCTCCAGTGAATGGGAACCCACTACTTCTCAAAGTAGCATATCCTCCTTTTGATACCTCTGATGGTTAGAGAACTGTTCTTTACTTTAAGCCAGACTTTCTCTTACTGTACCTCTCACATTTTGGTGCTGGGTCTGACCAGGCAGCTTATATGAGTGGCTGTCCAGAGTAGTGGTCAAGAGTGTTGGTATTAAGGGGAGATACACCGGGATTTATACCCTGGTTGGCTCCACCATTCCTGGCTGGGACCTTGGGCATATTAAGGCACCCTTCTGAGTCTCAGGAGTGGAAATAACCTCATAGGCTGGTGTTGAGGATGAAATGAGGTGGTATATGGAAATTGCGCACCTGAAGGCTTGTGATGTTAATTTCTGTGCTACCCTGCCTTTGCTAAGTATAGACCCTCAGGGCAGGAGAGTGAGTTGGTCAAGAGCACAGGCTCTGGAACCACACTGCCAGGATTCTAAATGTGGCCCCATCATTTACTAGCTGTGTGACCTGGGAGAAGCTACCCAACCTCTCTGTACTCCAGGTGTATCACCTGTGAAAAGGGAATAGTCATTGTTTATTAGATCATTGTGAGGATTAGGTGATTCAGTACCCAGAACAGTGCCTGGTATATAGAAAGCACTCAGAAATTGATCACATACCCAAAGGAGTAAATGAAGAGAGTTTAATTAAGAGACTATTTATAGTCATGTGAAGGAACCAACAAGGTCAAGGGAAACCAGGGTGCTGAAACACCCCAGCATCCATCAAAGGAAGCCATCACCATCTCCAGGCCTGGAGAGGCAGGAGAAGGAACAGTTATGGACCCAGAAGAGAAAGGGTTATATGAAGAGGTCCTCCTGATGAGAGTTACCACCTTTAGTGTAGGGCCACAGCCAGCCTGTGGTGACCACCACGAGGGGTCCAGGGAAGAAGCACCCCAGCCTCTTGCTCTTTCCTCCCTCCAATCACCTGCAATCCCTCCAATTAGACAAATCCAACCAGAAACCAGAGGGTAAGGGAGCCACTGATGCTGTCCACGCAGGCAGGGTGGAAGGGTGAATAGATCTGGACAGTGAATGGAAGATACTCAGCAAAGCTATTTTTTATTATTAGTTTGGCACGATGATGCCACTTTTTAAAACCATATTTGCCATATAAAACCAGCAAATTCATATGCTTAACCAAATATTATATTATTTGCACCAACAGTCAAGATAGCAGGTGTCTCTCTCCCACCTGCAAGAGGGAGGGGATATGGGGGTATATGTATACGTATAGCTGATTCACTTTGTTATACAGCAGAAACTAACACACCATTGTAAAGCAATTATACTCCAATAAAGATGTTAAAAAAAAAAAAAAAGATAGCAGGGTGGTCCGAAGGCTCATTTATATAAGACCCAGGTCCAGGAATATCTTTGGATATTCCACCTGCTACCAAGTGACCCTGGCAAGCCAGGGCCTCAGTTTCCTTATCTGTAAATTGGGAATGCTACATCTCCCATCTGTGATTTGTGAAAATGCTCCTCAGATGAGAGGATGCTGTTTTTTTAAGGGGTAAATGCCCCTCTCTACCCTGAGTATTTCATCCCTGAGGCAGAGGAGGGATCAGGGTGACACCTGTGGTCTCTGTGGCATGAGAATAGTTAGGGCTGCAGATAAGTCAGTTCCAACTGAGTTTTAATCAGAATGAGTGTCACTGCAACTTGACCCTGGGTGGCAGCTGGAGGCCATTAAGCTAAATGACTTGTTTTAATACTCAGACCTGTCTAATCACATTTTCTTGTTTGGAGCCGCGTGTGTCTGTGCATGGGTGCTTAAGTGCAGAAATAAACCTGAGCTTTTCCTCTTCTCCTTACTCACCACAATGTGGTTGGAGCAGAGATAAGCTCCATAAGCAACACAACAAAGGCAAGCTTCCACTTTATCAAGGAATCAGGTAATTGGCTGGACTGTGCAGGGAGCCCTGAAGAGTGTTCTGTTAACAGTGTCTGCCTTTGCATTTTTTTGTTCAGTATTTGGGTCTGTAGACTCAGGGCTCAGAGGGATTCATAACCCAGGGGAAGAAGGAAATGTTGAGGGTACCCCTGTCCAGCAAGAGATATTCTCCCCAGGAAGATCAATTCTAGACGCTCTGCCTTGCCTTCAGTGTGTGTCATGTGTTTTCCACTGTGGACTCATTTCGAATGCACGCACTGTTGTGACTTACTCGCTGTGTGTCCTTGGAAGAATGACCTTACCTCTCTGGGCTTCAGTTTCCTGATCTGTAAGACTGGGTAATAAAAGGTCCTATTTTCTAGGATGGTTATGAAGCTCCAACAAGATGTTGCACGTGAAACACTTAGTGCAGTTTCTGGCCCCTAATGAGCACAGACAGGATGGGTTAGGTTGTGATGTGGTTAACAAACAATCCTCAAAGTTTCAGGGACTGAAACAACAGAGATTTGTTGCTCACTCATGCTCCCTGGATATGGCGGGTTAGCAGGGGGTGTCTGCTCTGCATTTGTCCTCACACAGGGACCCAGATTGAGTGGGGATGGGGCTTCATCTTCATTCATCCATGATTGTCAAGACAGGAAAAAGGGGAAGTGCTAAAGTGGGCACCAGCTTTAGAGTTTCCACCTGGAAACTTTTATTGGCCAAACAGGTCATGTGACCACTCCCAGCTTTCCATGGAGAGGGAAGGGCAGTCCTATTACATGGTGGAAAGCCAGAAATATTTAGTTATCAGCACTAATGACAACCATAGCACTATCAAATGACCCTTGCTTTAGTACAATTATATTGTCATTATCATAATAACAGAATATGTTTTGTTGTTGTTTTTATTTCTGTCATTCATCATTATCATGCTTCATGTACTTAATCTGGCTTCAAGAATCCTGAAACATTTTCCTCTAGTGCTGAAGTCGGGTTCCCATCTCTTTAAGAAAACATACCTGAGATTATTATTTATAATAACATAAATTAATAATAGCTCCCACTTGGCCCCAGACCAAGGACTTCACACATATCATCTCATTTAATCCTCACAGTTCTCTTTTGAGATAGGTCCTATTATTGTCCCCACTCTACAGATGACGAAACTGAGGCTCAGGAAGGTGAATTCACTTGTTGGGCTCATAAATGGCAGAATGGACTTGGCCCCCAAATCCATACCCTAAGTTGCCTTGCTGAACTGTCTGCTAAGAATATGTTGTCTTAGCCTCTGGATCTTTAAATGGGGAAGCAGTAGTTGTCTGGCTGGAGAGTGCTGGAGACACTATGCATGATCATTGTTGAAACCCACAGAAACAGGGGTTCATCGCTGGGACCCATCCACTCTTTTCTGTCCTGTTTTCCCCTCTTCTCAGCCCTGCAATCACCCCAGGCTCCATCCTCATGAATTTCTCCATTCCCTAAATATTCCACATCCACTGAAGCCTCTGAGCCTTTGCTCACTCAGTTCCCTCATCCTTTCCTCCATCCTTCATGTCTTGCACACCCCAGCTCATCCTTCAGGGACCAACCCCAATTTTCCCCCTTTTGGGAACACCCACCCCACCCCCACCCCCACCCCCAGGCAGAGCCAATCCCATAATCTGTCTGCTCCCATGGCATTTTGTACATTAATAAATCTAAACCTTTTCTACACACACACACACACACACACACACACACACACACACACACACACTCTCTCTCTCTCTCTCTCTCTCACACTCACACTCACAATACAGTCCTTTTAGAGGAGGGAAGAAATTATTCTTTGTTTGTTTTTTTTTTGTTTTTTTTTTGCGGTATGCGGCCTCCCACTGCTGTGGCCTCTCCCGTTGCGGAGCACAGGTTCCGGACGCGCAGGCCCAGCGGTCATGGCTCATGGGCCCAGCCGCTCCGCGGCATGTGGGATCTTCCCGGACCGGGGCACGAACCCGCGTCCCCTGCATCGGCAGGTGGACTCTGAACCACTGCGCCACCAGGGAAGCCCTATTCTTTGTTTTTAATTAATGCCAGCTCTCTCATCCCAACTTTTAATACTGCCACCTCATTTGTCTTACTAAGTACTTAGTTTTGCTTTTAAATAGTGCTGTTTATTTTCACTGAATTTTAATTGTCAGTGCAGGGTCTCAGCAGACCTTGGTGAGGATGCTTTACAAATGTTTCTTGTCCTCCTGCACCACCTCAGCTTCGGTGGCAGTGTCTCTGAGGTAAAGTAGGCGGGGATTCTGGGGGTGGCTGAAGGCAGGTGTGTTTTTTTTCCATACCTCAGCCAGTTCTGGTTGCCTTTGAGATTCCTGTTTGCTTCAAGGTAGCTGGTCTATGAAGACACATAGAACTTAGGAGCATTGCAATGGCAGAAATTCAATTCAAATTTGACTTCAGGAGAAAAAATAGGAACATATTTGCTCGTATGTTCAACATATGGTACCAAAAAGACCAGGATTGATTCAGGTGTGGCTGGATCCAGCATTGTCATCAGGAATCAGTCCCTCTCCATCTCTCAGCTCTACTTTCATCCCTTCACAGACCTTTGCCATTTGGTGGCAAAAGTGACCAGTAGCAGCTCCAGGCTTCTGTTCTACCAGTTTAGCAATCCCAGTGGAAAAAGGGTGCTTCTTTCCATATAGTTCCAGCAAAAATCTTAGGGCATGCCTTCATTGGTCCACATTGGGACATGTGCCTGTCCCTGAACCCATGGGGCATCCATACATTGATTGATCAGAGGTGGATCATTGGCCCACCTCTAGGGACCAGGTTTGGGTGCCCCCTCATCTGAGTCACACAGATTGATACTGAGAGAGGGATGGTTTCCCAAAGGAAAATTGTGATGCTGTTACTCAAAAAAAGAAGGGATAAGTGCTGGACAGGCAAAAAACAAGAAATATCTACCCCAGGTGTCCACTGCAGTGTCTCACTCAGGCCTAAACAAACACCTGGAATTTAGACATTTGTTTTCCTCCCCAGCGCCACCCTCAAATAACACTAACAGGGGGCTTCCCCGGTGGCGCAGTGGTTGAGAGTCCGCCTGCCGATGCAGGGGACACGGGTTCATGCCCCGGTCCAGGAAGATCCCACATGCCGCGGAGCGGCTGGGCCCGTGAGCCATGGCCGCTGAGCCTGCGTGTCTGGAGCCTGTGCTCCGCAACGGGAGAGGCCACAACAGTGAGAGGCCCGCATACCACAAAAAAACAAAACAAAACAGAACAAAACACTAACAGTGACCTCCTTGCATAATACTTAAAAAGCATTTTATATTACCAGGCCCCTGCACATGTGTTAACCCTTCAGCTCTTCCCAACAACCCTTTGAAGTCGGCATGACAAAGATGGGAATTTTTATGTCCTCATTTTACAGATGCAAAAACTGAGGCCCAGAATGACTAAGTGATGTGCCAGGAAATGAATGGTGGAGCTAAGGTTGGATCCCAGGACTCTGGGTCCAAGGCCAGCAGTTGTTCTACAACAACAGGCTGTACTATCAGCCAGCTTTTGCTGCATAACAAACAAAGCACCCCACAGAGCACCCCACAGTGGTTTAGAACAACAGCCTTTTTTTTTTTTGATGTGGACCATTTTTGTTTGTTTGTTTTTGTTTTTTTTTTTTGTTTTGCGGTACGCGGGGCTCTCACTGTTGTGGCCTCTCCCGCTGCGGAGCACAGGCTTCGGACGCGCAGGCTCAGCGGCCATGGCTCACGGGCCCAGCCGCTCCGCGGCATGTGGGATCTTCCCGGACCGGGGCACGAACCCATGTTCCCTGCATCGGCAGGCGGACTCTCAACCACTGCGCCACCAGGGAAGCCCGATGTGGACCATTTTTAAAGTCTTTATTGAATCTGTTACAACATTGCTTCTGTTTTATGTTTTGGTTTTTTGGCTACGAGGCATGTGGGATCTTAGCTCCCCGACCAGGGATCAAACCCGCACCCCCTGCATTGGAAGGCGAAGTCTTAACCACTGGACTGCCAGGGAAGTCTCATCAGCCATTTATTTATCTCAAGATTGTTTAAGTCAGTGACTGGGTTGAGTTCAGCTGGGCAGTTCTGGTCTAGGCCGGACTTGGATGATCTTGGCTGGGCTTGTTCACATCTGTGGTCAGCTTGTACGTTGTCTGGGCCTGGCTAGTTTATGATGGGGCCCCCCGACAAACGTGGCCTCTGTAAACTGCCAAAGTTGCAGAGCAGTGTGGGATGAGCTCTGTGCCTCCCTTAAAAACCCATAAGATAGGGACTGTCCTATGGGATTTCTTGAAGGCTCATGGCAGGAACCATCTGTTATTGCTATATGGTGATGGGAGACCCATAGGGAGGTGATAGTAAATTTGCTCTGTTTCAAGGCCAGGAGCACAGGGGTGCCTTCATCTCGAGCATCTCTCAGGCCTGTCTCTGTCCTTGTCTTGGATGCCTGCCAGCTCAGCATGGAAGGAGTCAGGCCTTGTCATTCTAGCTTTGGCCTGGTTCAGCGGAGGCTGGGGATGTCTCATCTGGCTCTAGGAGAAAAGAGAAGCTAGCAGCAGCCTGCACCCTCTGGATGTAGCTGGACCTGTAAGGGATGCTGGCAGGCTCTGAGAGAGGGGGCTGGAATGGCAAGGCTTGCAGGCATGTGGAGGGGCACTCAGCTCTATCAGTAGTAGGCAAGGCAGGAGACCACCATCTTTCTCTTTGCTGAACCAAGTGTTTTTGCCATGGCAAATGTGTATAGGAACCCTTAGTGCCTGGCAAGTGGTCAAAGCTGGATGCATGGTTGAGGCAGAATAGAATATATTCAGTTCACTTCTCAAAGCCCTTCTGTGGCTCCTACATCACTCAGAGTAGAAGCTTAAATGGTCCTAATGATCTGATGTCCCTTACCACCCCCACTGCTGATTCATCTCCCACTTACCTCCCCCCTGCTCGCTCTACTCCAGCCACTCTGCACTCCTTGTCATTTCTTCAACTAACCAAGCACATACTCACCCCGGAGCCTTTGCACTTGCTTTCCCCCCCAACTTAGAATGCTCTGCCTCAGATATCCACGTGGCCTCAGTCCGTTAACCCACTTCAGTCAGGTCTTTGCTCAAATATCATTTCTCAGTGAGCCCCCATCTGACCGCGACCAGCTTTTTTGTTTGTGTGTTTTGTTTTGTTTTGTGTTTGCCGAGGCTTGCAGCTTACGGGATCTTAGTTCCCCAACCAGGGATTGAACCCGGCCCCCCTGGTGGCGAGAGCTCCGAGTCCTAACCACTGGACCACCAGGGAATTCCTTGACCACCTACTTAAAATCAAACTTCCCTCTCAATCACCGATCCTCCTTCCCTGTTTTTCTGTAAAGCACTCATCACCAGCTAACATGCTTTACATTTGACTTACTGTTTCCCCACTAGAAGGTAAGCTCCCTGAGGACAATGATTTTCCTTTTTTATTTGTTCTAATGCTGTATCCCCAGTGTCTAGAACAGTGTCTGGCACATAGTAATAGATGTTCTATAAATTTTTTTTTTATTCTTCCCATTTCTCAAGAGAAGCTGGTAAACTGTATTATTAATTAAATCCCGTGCTTTTAAAATATTGGCTTAATTTTCCTTTTAAAAAATACTGCTTGGGCCAAACAAAAACATAATTTCAGCCTGGATGCTGTTCGTGGAGGCCCCCCAACCCCACTCCACCCTTGTTTGGTGCCCTTGGTGTAAGTTGCATTTCTCACGCCGTCAGACAGTCCAGGTGATTTTTTTCCAGGTTCTTTTTTTTTTTTTTTAACATCTTTATTGGAGTATAATTACTTTACAATGTGTGTTAGTTTCTGCTTTATAACAAAGTGAATCAGTTATACATATACATATGTTCCCATATCTCTTCCCTCTTGCGTCTCCCTCCCTCCCACCCTCCCTGTCCCACCCCTCTAGGTGGTCACAAAGCACCGAGCTGATCTCCCTGTGCTATGCGGCTGCTTCCCACTAGCTATCTATTTTACGTTTGGTAGTGTATATATGTCCATGCCACTCTCTCACTTTGTCCCAGCTTACCCTTCTCCCTCCCCATATCCTCAAGTCCATTCTCTAGTAGGTCTGTGTCTTTATTCCCATCTTACCCCTGGGTTCTTCATGACCTTTTTTTTTTTTTCCCTTAGATTCCATATATATGTGTTAGCATACGGTATTTGTTTTTCTCTTTCTGACTTACTTCACTCTGTATGACAGACTCTAGGTCCATCCACCTCACTACAAATAACTCAATTTCATTTCTTTTTATGGCTGAGTAATATTCCATTGTATATATGTGCCACATCTTCTTTTCCAGGTTCTTAACTGAGCAGAGGTAGGCTGGACTCAGGAGAAGAGGGAAGGGGCAGGAAAAAAGACAGAGGGACGGAACTGACAGGGCACCGTCTGAGCTGGTGGCTGCAGGCTCTGCTGTGAAGCATCTGGTTTAATTCCAACACTGTGGGGCTGGGAGGCTGACTGTGGCATTGAACTCTACGCAGACAGCTGCAGCTCACACTGGTTCCCTGCAGCGCCCTGAAGTACTGCGTATGGCCCCTGCCAGCCCAGCCCAGGCCCACCGTGTCACTCTTAGACACCTGCTGTGGCTCTGAAGCTAAATGGATTTTCAGGGTTGTTTTTTCAGTTCAACTAAAACCAGCAGAAGACCTTGGAGGTTCTGGGGGATGGAGGCACCGTTCCTTAACAAACTGTGCTAAAGGGAGTCAGGGGAGAAGTAGGTAGAACAAAATGTAGAGGGAGAAAGGCAGGGTTCTGGAATCTGGCTTTTCTGGGCTTGGGACAGGGTCTTTGTGTTATTTTAAGATGCAGGTGGCATAAAGATTAGTACCAGGCTGTGGAGGTAGGCAGATCTGGAATAAGGCCTGGCTCTGCCACTTACATGCAGATTTATTGAGTGCCCACTGCACTCATGGAGCTCTGTGACTTGTGTGAAGATTTATTGAGCATCTACTGTATACCACACTCAGGACTGGCTGCAAAGTGAAAAATGCAGGGCCCCTTGTTCAAATATTATAAAGAATTTCAAGATGATGACAGCAGAGCATTAAGCCAAGTGTGGGCCTATCTAAGTACAGGGTCCTTCTAAGCTTAGGGTCCTTCTATGCATGGGGCCCTGTGCACCAGTATAGGTCGCAGGCCCATGAAGCTAGCCCTGCATGCACTGGAGTTACAACTGTTGAACAAATACAGACTGGGGCCCTGCTCTCATGGATCTTACAGAATAGGTGGGGAGACAAACAGCGAATAAGTAAAAAATAATAATAATTGCAAATCACAATAACTATTATAAAGGAAACAAACAGGATGCAGTGAGAGTAAGTAAGGGGTAAGAGGAGGTGACTTAGAGAGTATAGTCAGGGAAGGCTTCTTGGAGGAGGTGACGTTTGAGCAGAGACCAGCAGAGCGTGAGCAGAAACCAGCCATGAGAGAGTGAGAGGAAGATGCTATCAGTTCAGAGAAACAGCAGAGGCAAAAGCCTGGCAGCTGGAAAAGCCAGCGTGTCTGGAGCACAGTCCAAGATATACAAGAGTAGCAGACAGAGGGTCATGACAGCTGTTTGAGGTCACGGAGAGAGTCTTAAATCTTATATGCAATGGACAGCCATTGAAGCACTTTATTATTTATCTTTTAAATAAGTCACTTATTTTTGAATAGCCAACATATCCACATGGTTGCAAATACAAAGGGGTATCATGTGAAAATTCTTCCCATCTCAGTCCCAGCCTTCCAGTTTCCCTGCATAGAGGCAAACAATGTTGTCCATTTCTTGTGTGTTCTTTGCAGAGAACTTTATGCAGATAAAACCCAAAATCACATGCACATATCCTACTTGCCCTTGTGCACACACATGGTGTTGTTCTGGAATATTGTTCTACATCTTGGCCTTTCCACTAGACGGTTAATCTTGGTGATCAATCCATATCCGTCATAAAGAATCTCATTATTCTTTACAGCTGTGCAGTCCTCCACCGTACAGATGCACCAACATCCAGCTAGCCAGTGCTTGTTATTCGGCATTTAGATTGCTTCATTGACTAAAGCAGGTCATTGGGAAGCCCACTTAAACTCTCTGTGACTCAGTTACTCATCTGTGAAATGGAATAAGAAGAACATCTACCTTCTAAGGCTATTGTGAGGATTAAATGAGATAAAACCTGAAAGGCACTTAGCAGGTACCAAGCCCTTGATATTTGAACTAGCGATTGTTGCTGTTGTTGCTTTCATTCCTAAAAGCAGACTGTTCCTTGGGGCTCACACCCAGGCTTTGGGGGACCCTGTGCCCAGGAAAGACCTGAGCCTCTGGCTTCCAGGGGAGGCAATTATTTTATGCTTTCTGAACTTGCAGCTGCAGCACTAGATTTAAGGCAGGACTTTGGTGGAGCCGAAGCATGTGATCTCTCAGAGTCTCCAGGCAGGGGTCTGGGTGGGCAGGTCTCTGTTCGTTGCTGAGGCTGAGGTGGGAATGCAGCCAGGAGCCAATGGCCATCAAACACTCGTCAGAACCCAACAATCTGAAGTCCAGGGAGGAGTGTCCTACAGGTGTGAACACAGTGTTGTGTAAGCACCTGGGCTTTGGAGACAGAGTTCAAGAACTGGCTCTGCTACTTGGTAGCTGTGTGATTTTGAGCAGGTGGCTTAACCACTCTGGGTCTCAGCTTTCTTGCCTGTAAAATGAGGATAACACCACTTACCTAGGAGTAAGACTATATAAGGATAAAAGTTTCATTATTTAATGAAGCTATGGAATTTGGCGCATAGTAGATGCCCAAGAAATGTTAGTCCTTACTGTCGGATAAACTATGATCTAGGAGAAGTAGGAAAAGGGAGTTACCACTCTACAAGTGCTTACTGTGCATCAGGGACCGTGGAGGTGCTTAAACTCATCATCTCAATGACCCCAAGGTTCTGCTGTGGTCCTAGGGCTGGAACACACATTTACCTCACACACACACCTCTACCTCTGCTCCTGGGATCAATGGTTGGTTTCCCTCTGCTGGTCCTCCCTGGCTTCCTGTCCATTATGGTGATGCTTTCTCTGCAGTGGGCAATGAGAAAGATGGGATGATCTGAAAATGTCAGGGGGCTCACCACTGGGCTTCCTCCGTTTCTATTAACTCACCCTTAAACTTGAGATCTTGGCTGGACTTCATGGAGTATTATTTGCAGGCAGGCAGGGGGTATGTTAGGATCCAGCTCTGTCAGATTGGAAATGGTTAAGCAGCTTGCCTGGGGTGACGTAATGAGCTCCGAGACCAGAGCCCCGCTTTCCTAAGATTCTCCCCTCTACTTTCACATGAAGTCAAGTTCTCTGGAAGCAGAACCTGAGACAGGTTTTTTAAAAAAATTTTACTGAAGTATAGTTGATTTGCAATGTTGTGTTAATTTCTGCTGTAAAGTGACTCAGTTATACATATATGTATATTTTTTCATATTATTTTCCATTATAGCTTATCACAGGATATTGAATATAGTTCCATGTGCTATACAGTAGGACCTTGTTGTTTATCCAGTTCTATATATAATAGTTTGCATCTGCTAATCCCAAACTCCCAATACTTCCCTCCCCCACCCCGCTCCCCCTTGGCAACCACAAATCTGTTCTCTGTGAGTCTGTTTTTGTTCCTTAGATATGTTCATTTGTGTCATATTTTAGATTCCACATATAAGTGATATCATATGGTATTTGTCTTTCTCTTTCTGACTTATTCGCTTAGTATGATAAGCTCTAGGTCCATCCATGATGCTGCAAATGGCATTATTTCATTCTTTCTTATGGCCGAGTGATATTCCATTGTGTATATATACCACATCTCCTTTATCCATTCATCTGTCAGTGGACACTTAGGCTGTTTCCATGTCTTGGCTGTTGTAAGTGGTGCTGCTGTGAACAGTTGGGTGTATGTATCTTTTCAAGTTAGAGCTTTGTCCGGATATATGCCCAGGAGTAGAATTGCTGGATCATATGGTAACTCTATTTTTAGTTTTTTGAGGAACCTCCATACTGTTTTCCATAGTGGCTGCACCAATTTATATTCCTATCAACAGTGTAAGAGGGTCCCCCTGTCAGTTAGTCATGGCCCTGGGCTGCTCCCTGGGGTGGGGGTAGCTTCTTAGATATCTCTGGACAAAGCAGCTGCTCTCTTTGGCTGAGGGCAATGCTCTGTAAAATGGGGCTACCATAAGCCCCTAGTTGCTAACACTCCTAGAGGCTGGGGGTGGGGTGGGAGCACCACCTGTAAAGGGCATCAACAATTTCTGCTATACGCACTCACCTCCACCTGCACCTCCACCCCCAGCTGAGATGTGGACCCATGACCTTCTTTCTCTGGGCTGTTACTCCAGTTGTTCAAATAGCCTTGATTACTCAGGCTTCCCTCTCCAGGCCCAGGCTGCTTGACCGGGACAATGAGCCCATCCTGGGATGTTACACTCTGAGAGGCCTGGGTGGCAAAGCTGAAATAACCAATGCTGTCCAGGGTGGCTTCTGGCCTGGAGGGACAGAGCTGGGTGGTTTCCATGGGGCGGCCAGCCAGTGAGTTTGGACTTTGCAGGCAGAATTTTAACAGGAAATGAGCTCCTGGTATGCCTGGCTGAATGCAGGAGAGGGTGGGCAAGCCACATTCTGCCTTGAGGGCAACAGAATTTGGAGATCAGAGTTCCTGGGAGGGGACAGTGTATTCCTTGTCCCAGCTTCCCCCCCCCCCCCCCCCGCCGTCCCCCGCCACCACCTCCTGGGATCCTCCAAGGTCAGTGCTGCCTCTCTGCCTCAAAGCAGGAGGCGAGGCAATCAAATGAACGTTTGCTGTCCAGACCAAGGGCAGCTGAGGACACTCATTACCGGGAACTGAAGCTCTCGGTACCAGCAGGGGCCAGGGGTTCCCAGGGGGCCCAGGGCAGCCTCATTCAGCTCTTGGCACAGGCAATAATGAGACGTTAAGGTTCTCTTCAGCAGATTTCCTTCACAACAGGAGTCATCTCTCCTTTCTTTCTGTTTTCAAAGTGGAAACACTGAAATGGTCATATTAATCTGGGAAGATTATGTTAACCACCCAGGAGCAGATGAAATGGCTTTTCTCTAAGGGGCCTTTCCTTCCCTGTGTCCAACCATCAGCCCCCCGATCCCCGGCTTCACCCACACGAAGATTTAATAATTGTACTGGCTGTAGAATAGGAAAGAGAGTTCTCTCCCTGTTCACCTCCTAACTGCTCATCTATTCAGCTTCCTAGGAAAAAAGACTGTGTTGTACCAAGACCTTCAGGGAAATCAGAACCCACTGGACACAGTAACCTACCTTCTAAGGCTTTTTTAAAAAATAAATTAAATGTGATCTCCATGGTCTCTTTCCCCTTATTCTTTTTAGAGATTTATTTATTATTTATCTTATTATTATTATTATTATTATTTTTGGCTGTGTTGGGTCTTAGTTGCAGCATGCGGGATCTTTTGTTGTACCGCGCGGGCTCTTCATCATGGTGCACGGGCTTCTGTCTAGCTGTGGCGGCGAGTTTTCTCTTCTCTGGTTGTGGTGCTCAGGCTCCAGGGTGCGTGGGCTCTGTAGTTTGTGGCACACAGGTTCTCTAGTTGAGACGCGTGAGCTCAGTAGTTGTGGCACATGGGCTTAGTTGCCCCACGGCATGTGGGATCTTAGTTCCCTGACCAGGGATCAAACCCATGTCCCCTGCATTGCAAGGTGGATTCTTTAGCACGGGACCACCAGGGAAGTCCCTCTTTCCCCTTATTCTTTGCTTAGACCCAGGGGAGGGGGAAAGAGGGGAAGTTCAGAAAGGACATAAGCTTGGCTGAGTTCAGCTAAACTTAGCGTTGATGGAGACTCATTCACGCATTCAACAAATATTTATTAAGTGCCTTCTATGTGCCAGGTGCTATGCTGGGTATTGGACATTAAGCAGAGAACAAAACAAAGAGTTCTGCAAGAGGCTTACATTTTAGCAGGGAGATTCTAACCGTGATGGTGCTGTTTTCACAAGCTGTGATTTAACTTTGTGATGATCTCCCTAGTCACTGTGTAGAGCATGGACTGAAGTGGGCCAAGGGCAGAGGCAGAGAGACCGGTGAAGAGGCTCCTGTAGTAAGCCAGGCCGGGATAGTAGTGGTTTGGATCAGCATAGTAGCAATTTAGGCACAGAACATTGGAAAGATTCTGGATCTATTATGACAGTGAAGCCAGCATGACTTTCTGATGGCTTGGGTGTAGAGTATTAAAAAGAAAGCAAGCCAGGGATGACTCTGGCATTTGGGACCTCAAAACTCTGAGACATGGGTTTGTTTTCTTTTTGACCTGACCAAGTCCAAGTTAACTAGTACATGAGTCAGATGACTTCCTCTAGTAGAAAGACCCTGGATTGGAGTTAAGAGCTCCGACCCTCCCTCCTGGATATGTGGTCTTGCATCAACAATGAATGGGACGAACACAGGTTAAAGGGAGGAAGTTCTTCCCTCTGATCCATTTCTGCCACAAGGGAGCTGTGACAGTTTCCCTCTTGGGGCCTGAAAGTCCCCATCTGGAAAGCGGAGAAGCTGGGTGAAGTTCCATTTCTTCTCTGTATCCCCCAGAGTGCTTGGCATAGACCAGGGGGCTGAGAAATAAAGGGTGATTGAATGACTGTTTGCATGATGTCCTTTCTGGGCTGTTGTTTTCCAGGAGCACTGGGCTTCTACCATGACTGACACCGTGTTCAGCAACAGCTCTAGCCGTTGGATGTGTCCCAGTGACCGACCCCAGCAGTCAAAGTAAGTTGCTGGGTGTTCCTGGGAGTTGTTTGCTTTGGGGCAATGAGGTCCTGATCTATGCTTGAAGGAGGAGAGGAATAGCAAGGAAAGAAATTTCTCTCCCTGGGGTGGAGGAAAAAGAACCTAGTGGGAGTTTGTCGTGGAAACTTCACTGATTTTACTTCTTTGCAAGGTTGGAGTAACAAGATTAAATTCTGAGCTCCATGCCCTAAATGAGAGGTGGCTTGGTGGAATGGAAACAGCACTGACCTGGTGGTTAGAATCAGACTTGGTTCTGGTCCTAGATCTGAGCTACTCTGGGTGAATCTCTTTCCCTTCTTTGGACCTTGGTTTCCTCATCAATTAAATAAGGAAGTTGGACTAGATCTAGATCAGAGATTGCAAACTGGCAGGCCACCAGCTGACTCTGACTTGCAGAAATGTGTTTTTTATTTTTTATTTTTGGCCTGATCATTTAAAAATTGGGAAATTTCACATAAAATAACTTCACATACTCTTCCCAGTAACTATTATACCTGAATCAGTGGTGTGCTGGATCTGTACCATGGTGGTTCCTTAGAGCTGATGTTAAATTTTCAGGAATTTTGCAAGTCAGTTGTTAAACATGGCCAGTATTAAAAATTAAGTTGTATAGTTTTACAATTAAATTATATTAAACACAAAGGTGGTGAATACTTAACGTTAATCGCTTCCTAAGTTTTTTAAACATCTTTATTGGAGTATAATTGCTTTACACTGGTGTGTTAGTTTCTGCTGTATAACAAAGTGAATCAGCTATGCATATATCCCCATATCTCCTCCCTCTTGCGTCTCCCTCCCATCCTCCCTATCCACCCCCTGGGTGGTCACGAAGCACCGAGCTGATCTCCCTGTGCTACTTCCCACTAGCTATCTATTTTACATTTGGTAGTGTATATATGTCCATGCCACTCTCTCATTTCATCCCAGCTTACCCTTCCCCCTCCCCGTGTCCTCAAGTCCATTCTCTATGTTTGCATCTTTATTCCTGTTCTGCCCCATCACTTCTTAATTATTTTACTATGTTTTGTTAGTCTCCATGTTATTTGTGCCTATGATACCTGTATGGTGAAATACTATATAATAGTACACTACTGCATGTTTCCTCCCAGTTCTGCATTTAGTGACATCATATAGGTACTCGAAATCAGCCACAGTGGGGCTTTCTCTCCAGAGGTTCAACTGTTAAACATTTACCAGCACACCACTGCCTGAAGACCTTTACAGTCTAAGTCTATTGTTTATCATCCCTGCAGATTTTCACTCAAAGGTCTTATTTTTTAAATGCTTGGTAATTTTTATTGTTAGCTCAATCTGTGAGAATCCTGGGGATCTACCATGGGAATATTTTCCTCAGAGAGATTTGCACTTGCTTCTGCCAGGAATCAGGTGTGCTGCTCACCCAAGATGTGACCTGAGCTCCCTTAGAGGGTCCTGGCTCAAAGTGGGGGTCTCAGATTCAGCTTCCTCACCTTGTTAGGAGCTCAGAGTCAGCCTCTGGAACATAATGCTGGTATTTACATTGGCTTACTGCTCACAGCTCCCTGTTCTGGATTCAGTTTGCTGGGTTTTCTTTTTCTTTTTTAAAAAATTGCCTCATAAAGGGGTATAATTGATTTACCTCCAATAGTACACATTTAAAGTACAGTTTGATCATTTTTACATATATGTGCATACTCATTCCCCTTTGCAGTCTCTCCTTTCTGCCCCTCCCTCTCCCCACCCATCCCTAAGTAATTACTAATCTTCTTTCTGTAACTATAAATTAGTTTGCATTTTTGGGAATTTCTATAAATGGAATCATTCAGTATGTACTCCCTTTTTGAGAGATGTCTTCTTTCACTTGGCATAATTATCTCATGATCCATCCATATTGTTTTTCATATCAATAGTTTATTCCTTTATATTGCTAAATAGTATTTCATTGTGTGGATATACCACAATTTGTTTATCCGTTCACCTATTGATGAACATTTGGGTTGTTTCCAGTTTGGGGCTAGTACAAATAAAATTTGTATAAACATATACTTTCATTTCTCTTGAGTAAATACCTAGGAGTAGAATGTCTCAGTGGTATGTATAGTAGGTGTATGTTTAACTTTTTAAAAAACTGCCCGTTTTCCAAATTGGTTGTACCACTTTAAGTTTCCACCAGAAGTGTACAAGAGTTCCATCTCTCTTCCTCCTCACCAACACTTGATATGATTAGTCTTTTCCATTTTAACCATTCTAATGTGTGCATAGTGGTATTAGTTTTGTGATTTTAATTTGCACTTCCCTAATGACTAATGATGTTGATTGTCTTCTTTTGTAATTTTGCCATTTGTATAACCTCTTTGTTAAAGTGTCTGTTCAAATACTTTGTCCATTTAAAAATTGGGTCATTTATCTTCTTGTTATTAAATTTTCTAAGCTTTTTTTCATGTGTTGTAGATAAAAGTCCCCTGCTGGAGACATTTTGCACATATTTTTCTTGGTCTATGACTTGCATTTTCTTTTTCACAACAGAGTCTTGAAGAGGAAAAGTTTTTTTTATTTTGATGAAGTCTGTTTTGTTTATTTGTTTCGAAGTAGGGAGGGTTGTTGGAGAATTCCCTTATTTTCTAACAATCCTAGGGTCTTTTGGAATATTTAGTGCACTCATATTCTTGAAGCAAAAGTCCCTGTCTATTTACTACTTCTACCTAAAACCTCCTCTAGTTATACAAGTTTTGTAGTTTTGAAGACATTATTGAACTCTGTTGGTTTCCTTTTTGAAAGGAAACTTCTAGTTTCCAAGCCCTTCCCATGATGTCCTCTTGAAGCCAACCTTACTTGGCAGACAATATTCCATCAGCCAAAAATTGTCTCTGTAAGATAAACAGTTGCCTGAAGGTGAATGGGGTAAAATATTTATTTTATTTAAGAAATGTCAGTTAATTAAAACCCCATACATAAGAGTTTACTTTAGTCAATATGAAGCCAAACAATTTGCCTTACAATTAAATTAGAATTATTCAAACAGTCTGGATGCAGTTTCATTAAAGTGCTTCTGGGCTCCTGTGAAACATCTTGGCACTCTGAATGCATCCGGCTGGCTTGATTGCTACTGCGTTTTCTTCAGATGTTAAAATTATTTTCCAATAAATGCTAATGGGTGAATTTTAGTCATCACACATGCTATCTAGTCTGCAGCAGTGATGATGTGCTAATGCAGACGCTTCAAATGTCTTTCTCCAGTAAATTAAGAAATCTAGTCTTAATTAACTGCTGGCTAACCAGATACACTTTACTGCCTTTGTGATTTCTCTCAGCCTCCTTGAATCTAACGATGGTGTTTGGAACACAGTTGCGGTTGTGTTTGAAAGAAGTGAATGTATCTGTTTCTTGCATCGGTAGGACAGGGCTTCAGCTGTCTATGTTGGGGATACATGCGGAGAAATGCTGGTCTCTGATAGTTGATACTTCTCTATAGTTTTCAAGTCTGCAAGCCTGAGAGTGCCAGAGATCAGAGGTGGAAACTGAGGCACAAAGAGGAGATGTGACCTGCCTATGGTAGCATGTCTAATAAGTGAAGAGCCTGGTCTCCTTTTTAGAGTGGAAGGACTTGCTTCCCCAAACTGGGGCACTGCGAGTTCTGCTTTCGGATGATCCAGTCACGGTTCAGGGCTCATTGCCTACCTCAGTGTGCTCCTTATCCCCCAGTGTTTGAAACAACAGAAACCAAGAATGTTATCATTAAGTGATTCCTTTTTAGTGCCAAAAAACATTATTCAAATACATAAATGATCAGATTGGTTAATTAATAAGCTGAACTGATTGGTCATTTTAATCAAGGCTGTGGCTCATACAACCCTACATTGCTGCAGCCTTGTTTTAGATGCGCTGGAATAAGATAATAATGACTGATAACAAATGGAAGTAGGTCACTGTGATTTAAACAGAACTGTGCGGTTGTGGCATCCAGGCAGTGTTGATATTGTTAAGAGATTTTTTCCCCTAACTTTATTCATTTTGTTCTTTCTCTCCTTTCTTTGCCTTCCTTCAGTGATAAAGAACAGTGAGTATTTTGTAATACTTTTATTTTTCTACAGACTGAATTTTATCTCTTTTCTGATTAAAGTGGCTTTAAAGATAGATGAAGAGAGATGGTTCAAAAAGGAACTAGCATGTTTTACATATCTAAAAACAAATTCAAGTTGTTAAAAAAAACACATACCCCTCTTGATAAAGAAAAATATGAAATTTCAAAAAAAAATCTTGGTAAAAGGTTGGAAAATATTCCTTAGGAGAGCCCTCAATTTAATTTTTGTTAGCAATTAGTGGGATTCAGCAAGCTTATTAACCTCCCTGTGCCTCTGTTTCTGCAACATTTTGCCTGGGAACACTGTTTTTAGATAAAGAAAATATTAACTCAAATGACTACTATCATTAGTCAAAGATGATAATGAGTAGAACAGAGCTTGTGGGAAGTTATGTGCTGTACACATGGTCTCTGTCACATCATGGAAGGTCAGCCTGATTTCCCAGTGAAATGCCTTTGACTCAGAGGTCCTACCTTTGCTCATAACTTTTGTTTTAAATTGGATTCATTTCCTAAATATGCATGACAGATTGGATGCTGGGTCTAACAAATGAACAGTCAGGCTGCAAAGCAGATGGGACTTTGGTTGTGTGTACACATTGGGAAACTGTGGGAGGTCATTTTTACCTTCCCCTTGATGGGGAAGTGTTCACAGAGCCACAGCCAGAGCGCCGAGTCTAGCCTCAGAACACCCAGGTCTGAGTCCTGCTCTGGGACTCAATGTCAGTGTGGCCTTGGGGCACTGCCCTTCACCTCCTTGAGCCCTGGCCATAATGTGGGTATGTTAACCCTGCCCTTCCACCTTCACTGGGAGGTGGTACGGTCAAATGAGATGCATGGGAAAGCTTTGTAAACCGTAAAGCACCAAAATCAGAGGAAGGTGTGGATCACAACCTTGCTTTACCCTTGTGTGTATTTTATATATATATATATACCTTGTATGTATACATTGTGTGTGCATGCATATATGTATGGTGTGTATTCTACAGTCTCTGTGTTGGCTGGTAAGATTTTGGTCTTTTTACGAATATTGTGAGCATATCATTCAGACATGCTAGGGAGAGATGCTGAGATGTTGTGCGATTATAAATATGAACATCACAAGAGAGAAGTTCAAGACTTCAGAGGGTCCCAAGTGCTTCAGGCTTCCTGAATGCTGAAAGCTGAAAGGTAGGGTGTGTGTCCATCCTCCTTCCCTCCCTCCTTCATCCTCTCCCTCCTCTCTTCTCCTCTTCCCTTTCTCCCTCCCTTCCTTCATTAACAAACACATATCATGCACTGTGCTAAGCACCAGGAATACAAGGTTAGCCAAAGTCTGAGTGGATGTCTAGAAGGGTTTACAAACAAATAAATAGTCAGTCACCAACAAATACACTTTATAGTGCAAGGAGCTTTAATAGCAGAATCACAGCGGCCAAGGGAGCACAATGATGGGCACCTAACCAAACTTTGGGGTCATGATGGGAGAGCTTCCTGGAAGAAGTAATGTGTAAGCTGAGACCATGTAAAGGAGGTACAAGATAAAGAAGAGACAGAGGAGTTCCAGGTAAGGGAACAGCATGTGCAAAGTCCAAATAGGAGAGAGAGCATGGGATTTTAGAAAAGCTGAATGGCACTCAGTCTGGCTTAAAAGATTACCTGGAGCCCGAGATCCCCTTATCTTTCTGAAGGGAGTCGGGGAACCACAGCATCCTTTTGGCACCCTCTTTAGTCTGTTAGGGGTAAATTTCATCAAAAAGGGCCTTTTTACCAGCAGGGCTTATGTAAAGTGTTTTGTGGTGTGGATGCCCCTCCTTCCACACCCTCCCCTTCAGGATTCATTAAAATCTCATTCACTGAGCTGTAAAGAGACTTCCTGCTGACACCTGCTTCTGTCAGCATCCTGGGGGAAGGGAGGGGATAAGAAGAAAGGAAAGAAAAAGGATTAATTTTCTGCACACCACCGCTGTTTAATGCTTCAGAGCCTTCGTGCCCTGACAGCATTTCCATCATCCCACTCCTTTTGGGAGTTATAATATATTAATAGAGACATCCAGTGGGTATTTACTATGTGACTGTTGTGTGCATGAAATGAAGAATCAAGTTGGGGGGCAGGAAGGAGCTGGGAATCTGCCCTTTGCAGTATTTTAGGGGGAAACATCTGTGAGGGGCTTCCACCTGCAGTCAGGACTAATTTCCTTTTGTGTTAGAGGCCACTGGTGCTAGTTTGTTGGGAGAGTTCCTTCTGACCATCTCTAGATGCACCTTAACAAGTACATTCAGGTCACAGATGAAGCACATCCAGAATGCTGGTGTCTCGAGCCTCTGACCATATTCTCCCCGCACAAGAGAATTTCTTGGCAATTCTCTTCCCTCTTCTGAGTGTCAAGCATCTGGAAGATGAGCAGGTCAACTGCAGTGATCTTTAGACTTCTATTAGCAGCAAAATTCTTTCTTTGAATACTGTTTTATTCAGAAGCTAAATATATAAGACAGATAAAGAGTGGCGATGGATAAAGACCTGTCATGGCTGAAAGCATTAAACATACCACCGTGCAACTGTAAGTTAAAATAATACCAAACTGTAAAGTAGGGAGTTTAACAAGCTTCACTTTTTTGTTGCCACAGTAGATAGTGTGTCAGTTATCTTTTGCTGTGTAACAAACCACCTTAAAACTCAGTGGGATAGAAAAACGATGATTTATTCTCAGGGACCTGGGCTCAGCTGGTGGCTCTGCTGATCTTGGCTGGGCTTTCTCATGTATCAAAGGGTTGTCTGATCTAGGATGGCTGTGGCTGGAATGACTCAGCTCTGATCCACATGCCTCTCATCCTCCAACAGGCGGTCCTGAGCTTTTTGTCATGGTGATGACAGAGAGTAAGAGAGTAAGTAGAAACACACAAGGCTTTTGCAGGCTTAGCCCCAGATGGCACAACATCTCTCCCCTGTGTTTTATTGGCCAAAGTAAGCCACAGTCCAAGCAGGATTCAAGGGGTAGGGAGAAAGACCCAGACCTTTTGGTGAGATCAATTTCAAAGTCACATGGCAAAGGGCATGGATACTTAGAAGGGTGAAGTATTGAGGTCACCAATGTAATAAACTATATCTCATGATTTTATTAAATATCAAATATTAAATTCTTAAAAAAAATTTTTCTCTCTCTTTTTTTTAAAACTGGCATCCTTGCTTTGCTAGTGTTGGGAACCCAGCGTTGCCATCTGGGCTGACATGAGGATGGAGGGCCTGGTTCCCTGCCCACTCTGTCCATCTACGACCCACTCACCTGCAGCCCTTTGAGATCCCTCCAGGGAACTACAGACAATAGCTTGAAAACCATGGCTTAGACAGTTTGGGGAAATAGGAGGCAGGTGCCCTTCAGTGATTCTCCAGGAAGCATTGTCCTAGGTATGTGAACGAGAGCAGAGATGGGCCAGCCCTCTTCGCCCTGTCTCAGCCAGTAAGCCAGGGGTCACTCCTCATGCAGCTACTGAGGGTCAGGAGTAGCCTCTGAAGGTCCCTGCAGGAAACAGACAGGAAATCATTCCCACTTAGCAGATCTGGAAACTGACATTCAGAGTGTCTCAGGGCCCTAGTACACACTGCTAATAAGCCACAGGTCCAGGATTGCAATCTTAAACCCCACCAGGTCAAGGAGGGCTCAAGTTGGTGCACAGTAGGCCCTCTGGGTATTTACTGGACTGGATACAATGCTCTGAGTAACTTGTCCAAGGAAGCAACACTTTGGTCTCCACCTTTGGTTTTTAACGAGGTCCCAACACTGGACTCTGGTCTTAAGGACGTGGAGCTGGAATCCTGTGCCCAGAGGCCCTTGGCAAGGGTGCCACCGTCCTGTCACAGGAGCATTCCTAAGGCCCCCATGCTCACAGTGTTCTCCAGCCCAGAGGAGGCCCAGACAAGCCCATTTTCTCCCTTGAGAGCAAAGGCTTTGGTTTGAAAAACCATCTCATTTCCCTCTGTTTACTTTTGGGATTAAAACATGAAAATCCACAGGAGGCTTTCGAGTCCCCACTGAGACCAATCAGTGACATTTTCAAACACTAGATGAACTGTTTGTCAACTGCGTGTTTTTGAGCAGAGGATGGGGGTCTGCAGAGGTGCCGGCAGCCTCTAGCAGGCCTTCTGCTCATCTGCAGATGGAGACAGTTATCCTAGGCAGGCCTCTTGTGGACCCCCATTCCTGCTCATCTTTCTGCAGCCGTGCATTTCCTGTGCATTCTGATCCCAGCGAGTTGTGTGGTGGGGTGAGAGGCATTGGCTTCAGGTCTGACCCATGGCTGACCATACCCATGACCAGATTGTGAGCTGTGGGAATGTGCCCTTGAAAGGGTCTCCACTGGGTCTGAGGCCCAGCATCTCACCTGTGCTCTGTCTTGGTCACTGAGCTACTTTGTAGAGGCAGGAAATAAATGGAGGTGGCGATCAGAAGAGAATGAAGGAAGAAAAGAAGGGATGAAGGAAGGAAGAATAGGGGCAGTTGAGGCATCCATTTCCACGGTAAACCAGAGGGACCTGGGGAGGTGGCTGGATGAGGTTGTAACTAAGGCTCTTCGGGAAGGATGGGTGGTCTTCATTATGCAGGAGTCCGATGTATCCTTTACAGTTAATGGGAAGAAACATCAGGCTGAGGGATATTAGCACACTGTAAGGAAGATCTTTCCAACAGAACGGCATAGACTCCTAATGAGAGAGTGAGGTCTTCATCACAGGGAGCATTCAAGCAAGGCTGAAAGACCCCTAGGGAGGCTGTGCCAGATGGGCTTTCAGGCAATCCTCAGTGGCCCTCATGCCTTTGTGTAACCTCCTCGCCTTGAGTGCGTGCAGGACCTGGGATGTGTTTCTAACCTATAGAATATGACAAACAGGATGGAACATCACCCTTGTGATTACATCATGTTATATAAGACCCTGTCTCATTTGACCGGAGCTTGAGAGTCACCTTGTGTACTTGATGAAGGAAGTGGCCCACAGGATGAAGTTGGAGAAGTCTGCTTGGTTAGGAATTGCAGGCTGCCTCCAAGACATGGAGGTGACTTCCTCCTAATAGCCAACAAAAAGCTGGGGTCCTAGGTCACATGGCTGCCAGGAAATGAATTCTGCCAATAACTCAAATTTGCCTGGAAGCTGATTCTTCCCCAGAAAGGCTCAGGATGAGAACCCAACCCAGCTGACGACTGATTGCAGCCTTGTGAGATGCTGAGCAGAGGACCCAGCTAAGCCATGCCTGGACTTCTAACATGGAAACTGTGAGATAATAAATGTGTGTTGTGTAAAGCCCCTAAGTTTGTAATAACGTGTTACGTAGCAGTCGAAAACGAACACAGACACTATCAATGGGGCTTTGTGCCACCCTGTCTCTACCCTCCAGCTGGACTGATTTTTCCAGTTATCTAATGCTGCAGAACAAATCATATCAAACGTAGTGGCTTAAACAACAGAAACTACTTATTACTTCTTGCAGTTTTTGTTGGTAGATATTTGAGAGTGGCTTGGCTGGGTGGGTCTGGCACAGTTGTAGTCTTATGTCAGCTGGGGCTGCAGCCATATAAGGGCTCGACAAGGGCTAGAGGATCACACAGCTGGCACGTTAGGTGCTGGCTGTTGGCAGGGGCCTTAATTCCTCTCCACATGGGCCTCTCCACAGGGATGTGGCATCTCATGACATGGCATCTGACTTCCCCTAGACTGCATGACCCAAGACACCAAGGCAGAAGTTGCAATGTCTCTTGTGACCTAGCCTTGGAAGTCACCCACGGTCACTCCCATTGTATTTAGCTGGTCACACAGGACCAGCTGGGTTTCAGTGTGGGAGGGGATGGCACAGGGATGGTGTGAATACCAGGGGGCAGAGATCCTTGGCAAGCATCTTGTAGGCTGGCTACGATATTGATCTTCCTTCACTTCCTCAAGCACACTGCCCACTCTCTCAACTCCAGGCCTTTGCAAAGACCATTTCTCTGTCAGGCTCAGTTTCTTCCTCTGCCTTCCTCTCACCAACTCTAGTTTATCTCTGAGGTCTCAGTAGGAGCCAGCCATACCTTTCTGCAGCCTGCAGCGTATGTAATTTAGGAGAGCCCTCTTCAAAATAAAGAAGACAAAAATATCTCTCTTTTACAAAATTTTCAGGACAGATGATCATTACGAGAGCTCTTCCCAGGGCCTTGGAAGGTGCCTGTGCTAACAAAGGGTCCCAAATTTAAGCTCCACCAGCATCACAGTAAATCCTCTTCAGGGTCTCAGAGTAGATGTCACTCCCTCAGGGCGCACTCCTTGGTCCCCTAGAATAAGTGACTTCTGTTGCTTCGGGCTTGCTGTGGGTCACACTTATAATCAGACATTTATCATCCCTTTTGGCCATAAGGTATTGTGTCTTATTCGAAAACTCTTTCTGTGCTTACCCTCAGACACTATTCTAAATGCCATTGAAATAATAGTGACCCAGACCCAGACAGGGTCCCTGTCCTCCTGGAATCCTACGTTCAGGTGGGGGGAGAGAGGCAACAAACAGGTAAACAACAAACTTCTTTTAAAAGATAATTTCAGTTAGTGATGGATACAAGTGAACCTGGGCAATGAGAGCTCAAGGAAGACCTCTCTGAAATGCTGACATTTGAGCTGAGACCTGAATGATGAGAAGGGGGAGATCTGGGGAGATAAGTCATTCTGGAAGCCGGGACAGCAAGTGCAAAGGCCCTGAAACAAAAACAAGGTTTCAGTGTTCAAGATTGAGCAGGGAGGCCAGTACAGCTGGAGTGTAGTGAGAGGGGGCGAAAAGGATGGAGAGTCAGGTAAAGCACAGATTGGGTAGGACTTTGCAGATAGGCAAGAAACTAAGTTTTACTTTTATTAAGGTAGAATTCACTTAACATGCAATTAACCGTTTTCAAGTGCACACTTCAGTGGCGTTTAAGCACACTCACCACACTGTGCAACCACAAGCTCTGTGTAGTCCTGGGCTTTATGCTAAATCAGTGAGAAGCCATTGGAGGGTTCGGGGAGGGGGATTTGAGTATGATTAGCGTTTGTTCATCCCCTGGATCAGAGGCCCCTGATCCAAGGCAAGATGTGTTTCCACCAGAATTTCCCCAGGCTACCCCCTCCTTCCCTTTCTCGCAACAAGACTTGCCCCCAAGACATCTGCTTCCATTGCTTTCAAACTCTTCCTTCTGTGCTCTTCTGAACAAACCAGCTAAGGTGGGAGGATGGAAGAAGAGACGGGAGCAGGGAGGAAGATGGGGCCTTTAATTTCCAACTTTGAGTGTCAAAAGGCAATTTCATGCCTGCTGACGTGATTAGAGCAGTGGAAGTAATAGAGGCTGGCAGCTAATGGGGTGCTGGCTCCAGGGGATTCATAGTTACTGATTTTTGCCCCAACAGGGACAAGAATTTCTTGGGCGATGAATTTTGTGAAAATGCAAGAATTTTCCTGCATTCCACTTGGGCGATGCACCTCAGTGCCCTGGGGTGCATCGCCCAAGGAGATAAGGTCCAAGGTCTATACTTTGCCATAGACCACAGCGTTAGCTCTCTACCCAGCAGCCTCTGATCCTCTGCAGCGTTCAGTTCTCTCCGTACTGTGGAGGTTAAGTGTGCAGGCTGCCCACGTCCGAATTCCACCTCTGCCATTTCCAGCCATGTGACCTTGGGCAAGTGGTCTAATGTCTCCTCACCAGAAAATAGACAATAACAGTCCTGCCTTGTGGAAATGTTGTGAGGATTAAATGAGAAAATGTGGGCATCCAGTAGGTGCTACATCAGTATTTGCTTTTTTTATTTTAAAAAAAAATCAAGGAGAGCACAGGATGGAACTCAAAATGCTATAGGAGCTTTGGAGGCAGGAGAGCTAGATGTTTATGTGAAATCAAGAGATTTTTATAAAACTAGTTGACCACTAGTTTAAACTTTTTTTTAAGGACTCTGTGGCCTACACCAAATGTATTTGTGCCAGACAGGGGCTGGCGTCAACCTGGGATCCAGGGCCTCAGACCAGCCTCCCAGAATTGTTTCCGCTCCTGCTGTAGAAGTCTACTGTTGAGATTCTTTTCCTGAGAACACCATTATCCTCCAGGCTTCCATGAACTTCCTGCAAATGCTACTTCCAGAGTGTCTGCCATGTGCTAAGCACTTAATAAACTCATCAGAACCTTATGAGGGAGGAGGTATGTGTGTCCTGTTGTACAGATGAGCAAACTGAGGCTCTGAGAGATTGGATTCTTTTACCCAGGGTCTCCCAGCAGGGATTTGAACTGAAGTTTACCAGACTCCAGGAGCTAGAGCCTAACCACCACTCTGCAACTGCTGACTTTGTCTGCAGCCTCACACCTTCCTATATTGCCTTTCAGGCCCCAGACGGGATGGTCTGTTCACCCCAGTGGTCAGGCAGACAGAGGGAGGAAGCAGGAAGAGCTGACAGATGAGGAGAAGGAGATCATCAACAAGGTGATTGCTCGTGCTGAGAAGATGGAAGAGCTGGAGCAGGAGCGCATCGGGTGAGGCCTGACGCCGCGCATCCGGCCTGAGAGCCAGAGACGCCAGGAGGCTGTGCTGCTCAGGGCGGGTGCGCTGTGGTGGGGCAGGGCTGCCCTCGGGGTTTGTGACCTGTGATGTGCCAAGCCACCCGCTCAGGCAGAACTGGAATCCTTGGTGCATGAGCTGCGAGAGCTGGAAGACAGAAAAGAGAACAGGGGGGAGAGTGGGCTGGGGGCTGGCTGGGGAGGGGCTTCTGGGCTGGGGGTGCATTAAAGATGGAGAAGGGAGGATCTTCTGAGAGGGGGATGGGAGATTGTCTCTGAAGGCTGGGGACGTGTGTGTGAGCACAGGTGTCACACCCATTCCAGATGCATAGGAATATGTTCTAGAGACATTGGCCATGCAGGTGCCAGAACGATAGCCGAGGGTGAAGTAAGGGGGAGGAAGTGTATGTCAACGAGACAGTGCGTGAAAGAGAGAGCACATCTGAAACGAATTATATGAGAGAACTGGAGAAATCCATCCTGAACGGAGGCCAGCATGAGAGCGAGGTAGCAGAGGTTGGGTCTGGACTCTAAGGACCCGGCTTCCATCACAGCTCCCCCACTTGCTGGCTGTGGATCCTGGGCCATGTTGCTTCACCCTCTGAGCCTCAGTTTGCTCACTTGTAGAATGGGAGAAATAAAAGGAATAGTCCCACAGGATTGTTGTGAGGAGTAAGTGAAATGATGCTTGTATGGTTCCTGGACCAGGCCTGGTCGTACTTCATGCTTAATGAATGGTAGGAGGAAGGGAAAAAGTGGGGTTTGGAGGGCAGAGGTAACAAAAAACATGTATGGGATGTAAGAAGGTGTGTGTGTCAGAGCATCAGTGAGCCAGGACAGGGTTAGAGAGAGAGGGAGGGCTCTGTGCGTGGGCTTGGGAAGGGTGGAGTGGGGAAGTGAGAGGGGAGGAGTGTCTGGGAGAAGAGGAGAGTGAGCGTATGTATGGGGGGGGCGGCTCTTGGGGTGGGTGGAAACTTCCACTGCTAGGATGCAGGGAGGCCACCAAGGCATCCTCTAAGACTGAACCTCAAATGGGAAATGGGAGGAGCTGCTGAGATGCCACCCCTTCCCCAGACCTTTCTTCCAAGGGGCAGCCTTTGCCAACTGCTTACAACTGGTTTGGGCACTGGGGTGCCCTTTCATCTCCCTACCCAGCCACTCAGTTAACTCAGGTTAACAAGATTCTTGGATGGAAAATGATGCTGTGAACACACAGGAAGTGGGTGCCTTTGATTTGAGCCTTTGCAGATCATTTTATTCAGAGTGGGCTGGGGAGATCAGAGGTGCCATTGACAAATGACAAATAACCTGGCACAGGCGGAGTCAGCTTTGTGCTCGGCCCTCCGTCAGGTTCCTCAGTAGGTTGCTAAAGGGATGGGTCTTGAGGGGTCTGCTTGTAGGGTTGAGTTTTTATTTTGCTTTTTAAAAGATACATCAGGAGTGAGGAGTTGTCCAGGCGGGAGGTCTGTGAGCATGTGTGTAAGTGAGTGTAGGAGTGTGTGTGTGTGTGTGTGTGTGTGTTCACTTCAACCAACAAGGAGCCTCAGCCTTGCAGGAAGGAAGAATATAGATGTTAAATTCTTGCTTGGAAGCAAGAACTTCCAGCCTTTTTCCTGTGGAGCACTTTCCACTAGCTAACTTTGAATTTTATACATTGATTATATCTCTCTCCCCATTAGATTATAAGATTCCTGAGTGTAGAGATTTTTGCCTGTTTTGTTTGCCACAGAATCCCCAGTCCTAGTACACAGTAGGTGTTCAGTAAAATATTTGGTGAGTGAGTGAGTGAACATGGTAGACAATGCTGTCCCCCAATTTCCTTCTGCATCTCCTGTGAACAAGAGGCTGGAGAGCTTAGAATTTTGTAGTCCAGGGTCCATATTCCCAGGGAAGACATTATGATTGGCTGCCTTATGTTTATATCAGATTCTATCCTTGTTAACTATGGCCAGAGGTGCTGGCTACATTGTGCAAGCGTGGCCACTAGGCTGCCTTTGGGTGTAAAGTTAAGGGGATCTCTGTGGACTGAGCGGATTCTGGCTTGAACATTCTAGAACAGGGCTGATGGGTTCCCTGCCTTGTCCCCCATGTCCTGCCACATTGCCTGACCTGGTGACATGGTGGGAGAGCACAGTGGTTAATCCCTGGGACCCCAGAGTCAGAGAGACCTGGCTTCAAATTCCAGCTCTGCCACTTACTCCCTGTGTGACCTTAGATAAGGCACTTTACCTCCTCCTCAGTTTCCTCAGCTGCAAAATGGGGATAACGTTAGCACACATGTCCCGGGGAATGTTTAATTCACATTCAAAAGATTATCGTGGTGCCTGGCACAGAGTGCATGCTCAGCTAATGGTGACAATCATTAATGACAAATTTGCTGAGGAAACGTGTTATTTTACACTGGCCAAGGTCTCCGTTCTAGAATCATGCCCGAGACTCCTGTTTGGCAAGCCCCTGGCTTCCCCTGAAGGAGATTTCAGAACCTTCCAGGGAAGCTGGGGCCAAGCCCATGGTGACAGAGTGTCCCTTTGCTGAGAGGGTATGTTTTCTGCCGGAAAGGGGAGGATAGTCCTAGAAGATTCTGGCTGAGGCCCTTTCCCCTGCTCCCTTCCAGCTGCCAGCCCTTTCTGGTAGCATGGCCAGAGGCAAGCCCATGCTATTTGTGTCTTATGACCTTGAACCTGCCCTCATTCCTGTTCTACTCACACTTCCCTGGGAGAGGATCAGAGTGAAGTCAGATGAAAGGAGAGAGACATATCAGACACGGATCGAGGCTGAAAATGGGGCGCCATCAGGGCTCTCCCTCCAGAACCTGAGGCTCAGTTGATGAGCCTTGGGGGCTTCAGTTCTCCACTTGTCCAGTGAGGCGGGTCAGTCTGAGTCTCAGGATCCTTCCTGATCCGACTCTACAGTATTTGGGGGTGTCTGGTGGAGGACCCTGTACCCTGTGGTTGGCTGCACCTCTCAGGGCAAATGAGCTCCTTCTGGCTCTTCTAAGTGTTAAAACTGCAGATGTAGCTGTGTCCCCTTCTGGGTCTAGACACCAGCTCTGTGATGCTGAGTTTTCTTTTCTATTACCGAACAGTCATCTGGGAGACACGTGAAGTCATCGTTTACATAGTAAACAATCATTATAAATGGGTACCATTTAGTGATTGAGCACTTACTATGTGCCAGACATCAAACCTAAAAACTTCATATGGATTTAACTCATTAACTGCTCCTCTCAACCCTATCAAGTAGGTGCTGTTTTGCAGGTGAGGAAACTGAGGCTTAGAAAGGTTAGGTCACTTGTCCAGGGTCACACAGAGCTAAGATATATGTCCCTGTCTGTCTGGCTCTCAGAACTATGTTCTAAACTATTAGGTATCTTTCCTGAAGGTGTGGCCTCAAATTCTTAGACTTTGCAGGACATGGAAATTTTTAAAGCTCAGGTTTGGAGGGGGCATTTGGGGAGCTACAAGCCAGAATCCCTTCTGTGCTGGCCCAGTGATTCCTTCCCAGTGATCTTATTAACCTGTTTGTACCTCCAAAGCTGCCAGAACTGGTCTCCATGGTCCTAAGGCCATGGAGAGTCCCCTGGGAGAATCACCCTAAGGTGTCCCAGGAGGTGCTGCCTCCCTGGGGCAGTTTTGCTAGAGTTTCTGCCCCAGGGAGCACCAGATGATGCAGTGGACCAGAGTTGGTTCTCACCTTGGAGCCTCTGCTTTTGCCCAAGGTGGTGTCTAAACCTTCACTGAGTGGTAACTCAGCCCACAACCAAGCTCTGCTCCCTTCAGCACCCCCAGAAGGAAAGCTGATGGTCAGAAGGGAAACTCATTAAAGAGCCTCATTTTGCCCCACATCCCTTATACAAGGCTAAGTGGGATCTCAGAATTTATTTTGCGTGACCTGACTGCTGTGGATTTTCTATACTAGTGAGGACACTTGGCTTGCAAGAAAAGGAATTAGTTCCAGCTAGGTGGTTTCAGTTATCTATCACTGCATAACAAACCACCCAAAACTTACTGACTACAAGCATCAGTAGTATACTCTTTTTCATAATTCTGTGGGTTAAGAATTTAGACAGGGCTCTGCTAGGTTGATTTTTGCTCCATGTGGCATAGCCTGGGGTCACTCACTCAGCTGCATTCAGTGGGTGGCTGGGTTGGACTGGAAGGGCCAGGAAAGCTCCAATCCTTTGTCTGTGCCTCAGTGCACTCTGCGTGGCCCCTCTCTCTCCACGGAATCTTTCCTTATTCAGTAGTCTGGCCCGAGCTCCTTTACATGGCAGCTGACTCCCAAGAGAGCAAGGATGGAAGCCTCCAGGATTCTTAACAGCTAGGCCTAGAACTGGTAAGGCATCGCTCCACTGCAATCTGTTAGAGAGGAGAAATAGATCCCATCTCCTCCTGGAAGAATGACTTATGCATCCAGGGAAGGAAGATGTTAATGGTGGTCATCTTTGGAGACTCTACCCCATTAGGCAAAAGGGAAATTTAATATAAGGATTCAGAGGTATCTCAAGGGATCCAAGGGCAGGAACACAGCCTAGTCTCATGAAAGGTCTGCTTCTCATCCCACATCTTAGAAAATATAATCTCATACTATACCTTCCTGGTTGTTATATTTCTTCTTAGTCCTAATTCCAAATTCCCGGGGAAGGAACTCTGATTGGTCCAGGTCACCCTGAGTGCCGCCCCTCATCCAATCAGCTGTGGCCAGAGGTGCCAGGCTGTACAAACAAGGCTGCTGAGTGCTACTCCAGAGAGTGCAAAGGGCCTTTGTAAATTGAACGGACACCCAGGGGGTGTCCACAGGACTTTTAAAACATATTAAATATGGAATTAAACATTTGGGGAAATTTGTGTGTGCGGGTTTTGTTTTTGTTTTGTTTCCCAGTGGTAGGTGCCTCCATGTCTTTATCATATTTCTTTCTATCCAGAGCCTCTCAAAGGCATTACTCATATATTCTGCCCGCAAGGGGACAGGCAGCTTGGTGGCTTCCATTTGAGGTCAACATCCCTCAACAGATGGGCCCAAAGAAGTAATTAGGATTTGGCATTAACCTTGGTGTCCAGACACTGTGATGGAGGAGGAAGTGAAAGAGACAAGGGAGACCTGTCCTTGACAGAATCTGTTGGATTGCTATCACCTCCCTATCCCAGTTCCACCATCCCCTATAGTTTTGGCACAGAATTTTTCCAAAATGTGGACAGGGGGAGAAGTGAGTAATAATGATTGGAATTTGCTACATCTAATTAGGTAGGCATCTTTCCTGTGGTTTGACAAGCTGACAATAAACCAGATCATAGTCTCCTCTTTCTAAAGGAAGATTCCCCTACCGCCCCGCCCCTTCTTTTTGTTTTTTGACTTGGAGTCCTAGACATTCTGTGGGTAGAACTCCTGGGGCATCCTGATATTATGACATAGTTATCCATGTGTCTGTGTGCTTTTTTTTTTAAAAATAAATTTATTTATTTTTTATTTTACTTTTGGCTGCGTTGGGTCTTCGTTGCTGCATGCGGGCTTTTCTCTAGTGGCGAGCGGGGGCTACTCTTCGTTGCAGTGCACAGGGTTCTCATTGTGGTGGCTTCCCTCGTTGCGGAGCACGGGCTCTAGGCACGCGGGCTTCAGTAGTTGTGGCACACGGGCTCAGTAGTTGTGGCTTGCGGGCTCTAGAGCGCAGGCTCAGTAGTTGTGGTGCACGGGCTTAGTTGCTCCGTGGCATGTTGGATCTTCCCAGACCAGGGCTTGAACATGTGTCCCCTGCATTGGCAGGTGGATTCCTAACCACTGCGCCACCAGGGAAGTCCCTGTGTCCATTTTTAAGAAGAAATATTCATAGATTTCATCAGGTTTGGGGGGACTCTGAACACCCCCCCCCCATGTTGAGAACCACTGAGTAGTACCTCAGTTTTCTCAGGGATTGGGTCGATGCCTTCTAATGTCCATCCAGCCTTAATAATTTATGGAATCTGTTTGCACAAAATGAAAATGAAGTCTTCTTAATTCCTTAAGCAGCCCAGTGCCTGGCATAAAAGAGAAAGCAAATGAATACATATTGGATGAATTCTTAACCCAACTGACTAAGCCTCTCATTGAATGTTTTTAACCTCAGGGTTTCCCGGACCTTATCTATAAAAAGGGGAGTTGGACCATGTGGTCTCCAAGTCCCTCTAGCCCAAGGTTCCTGAACCTTGGCCCTGTTTACATTTGGGGACAGATAATTCTTTGTGGTGGGTGCTTTCCTGTGCACCATAGGATTTTTTAGCAGCATCTCAGCATCTCCCACCAACTAGGTGCCTGTAGTAACCGGGGCTGTTACCAAGCTGTGACAACCCAAAATGTCTCCAGACATCGCCACGTGCTCCCTGAGGGGCAAAATCACCCCCTGTTGAGAACCACTGCTCTAGCCTTTTTGTTGCGTGGCTCAAGAAAGGAAGAAGAAACAAATGAGAATTTCCCTGCCACCACACTCAACTTCTAGAGAAATAATAATAGTCCACCCTTACAAAGCACCATGTGTTGGCACTGTACTCAAAGCTTTATGTAGATTCATCTATGTAACCCTCACAACAACCCTATGCATTAAGCCGCATTATTATCATTCCCATTTTACAGATGAGACAACTGAGGCACAGAGTGGTTAAGCAACTTGCCCAGGGTCACACAGTTAATAAGCAGTACAACTGGGATTACAAACGTAGGCTGGCTGGCTCCAGGATTAGAGTCCTATTCTGCTATTCTATAGAAAGATAAACATTTATAGCCAAGCATTGTATTAGGAACTTTCAAATATGTTGTATTTCCTTTAATCTCTCAGAGAGACAGGCTACTGTCTTTGCTTCACAGACGAGATTATTGAAGTTCATGGAGGTTAAGACACTTGCCCAGGGGCACACAGCTTTTACATGGCCAAACCAGACTTTGAATCTGTCTTTCCACATTATCCTATTGCCTTTTGGCGGTGCAGGTAGGGATGGCAATTGACAAATGACTTCAGAGTTTCAGGGAAGTCAGTAATTTACAGGGTGTCTCACATATTCACTCAGGTTGATTGGTTCAGTCTCATACTTCTTCCTACCATAGGACAGTTCACCCCTCTCCACCACAATGACCCTTGTCCCCCGTGGGCCTCAGCAGCACATTCTCTCAACTCTACTTTCGACAACAGAAAAGGGCAGGTGGAGGGGTTAGAAAGAGCCCCAACTATAAGCACTGAAATGAAACAAAGGCTTCATTCTTCCAAAGCAGGTAACAGCGTCTGGGTAGCTAGACCTAGCCTCCGATCCCATCTCTGCCACTTGCCAGCTGTGTGCCTTTGGTAAGTGACTCCCTGTCAGTGTGCCTCGGTTTCCCCATCTGTAAAATGGGAGTGAATAATAGAACTGACCTCACAGGTTGTATGACTTAAGGAAAACAATGCACATGGAATGCTTAGCACAGCTCCTGATAACTGTTGCTATTATTGGGTTTAAATGACCCAGCTCCTCGCCTGACTGACTGCATTAGCCCAGTGGAGCCCTCTAGCTGTCTTTCTCTCTTGGCTCCAACTCTGACCCAGGGTGACCCACTTCCCCAAAGTGCTGAGGTCCAGACAGGAATCCCATTCACCAATTCATCAAGGAGAGAGATTACGATCAACGGCTCCCCAGGTAGTGACGGTAATAAACAACGGTGGGAATTAATGAGTCTGAACTGCACACACCCTGCACGCCAGCCGCGTGGCTGCATGACAGAGCAACTTAGTCCTGAACAAGGACAGGTTCCTGACAGACCCTGGCATTGGAGTTCAGACCACCCCCCTTCAGAGCAGCCATGTCCCTGTTCACAGCTGATGGCCCAATCTAGGCTTCAGAAAATGCCGAGTTTAATAAACTTAATGGTAACATCCACTTGGCAATTAGGGTGACGGGATAAGCAGCATGATTCTGGAATTAATGGGGTGTGTGTGTGTGTGTGTGTGTGTGTGAGAGAGAGAGAAGTTGAGGGACAGACAGAGATAGAGAGAGAGACAGAGAGACAACATGACATCCACTCTCTTACTTGGCTGCATTTTACAAACCATTGTGTAATCATGCTCAATCACAGCCCTAAAGGCAGCTGCTCTGGCTTCATACCATCAGTGATGGAAGGCCAGCTTTTCACCACTTCCCTCACCAATTCGGGAACTGGCACATAAAGCCATCACACCTTCACAGGTAGGGCGTCCTCAGCTCTGCAGCTCACCACGTTAAGCCCACTTCCTGGAGCAATTGTACATCCATTAGCCTTCTCTTCGGCATTCATCAAGACACTGCGGCAATACTGGTTTGAAAGCTCAAAAGCAGTTGCCTGAATGTTTCCGAGGCCAGTTTGAACTTTTTTGAGGGAGCCTGGGCTTAACAAGTAAGCACTGTCTGATCTGCATTTGGCTTATATCCTTGTCTGCAGAAGGCAGACAACTAGGGCTTGGCTCCCTGCAAGAGCAGAGTGTGTACAGCCGTGTGTGTGAAAGTGTGTTCTGTACATGGGTGCTGATCATGCAGCTGTTCCTGTGTGGGTATATGTGCCATCCGTGTGTGTATTTAGAGATGGGCACACGAGTCCTGTCAGTTTCTAGTCACTGCAGCCCCTTTAAAAGCTTTAGAAAGACGGGGCTTCCCTGGTGGCGCAGTGGTTGAGAGTCCGCCTGCCCATGCAGGGGACACGGGTTTGTGCCCCGGTCCAGGAAGATCCCACATGCCTTGGAGCGGCTGGGCCGGTGAGCCATGGCCGCTGGGCCTGTGCGTCCGGAGCCCGTGCTCCGCAACGGGAGAGGCCACAACAGTGCGAGGCCCGCGTACCGGGGGGGAAAAAAAAAAAAAGAGCTTTAGAAAGACGGATTTCATGGGCAGATTTTAGCACCCTCGTTATATAGGAACAAACTGTGAGTATAGGGAGCTATAAACGCCACAGATTTCCAGAAGAAATAATTAGCAGCAATCATGACTGAGTAGTTACCATGTTCTGGGCATTTTACAAACACTCCCATTAAAAAAAAATTTTTTTAACATCTTTATTGGAGTATAATTGCTTTGCAATGGTGTGTTAGTTTCTGCTTTATAACAAAGTAAATCAGCTATACATATACATATATCCCCATATCTCTTCCCTTTTGTGTCTCCCTCCCACCCTCCCTATCCCACCCCTCTAGGTGGTCACAAAGCACCACTGAGCTGATCTCCCTTTGCTATGCGGCTGCTTCCCAGAGTAAAATAGCTATCTATTTTACATTTAGTAGTGTATGTATGTCCATGCCACTCCCTCACTTTGTCCCAGTTTACCCTTCCCCCTTCCCGTGTCCTCAAGTCCATTCTCTAGTAGGTCTATGTCTTTATTCCCATCTTGCCCCTAGGTTCTTCATGACCATTTAACTCTCATTTTATCTTTGCAACAATCCTAGGAAACAAGGACTTTGTTTTCCCTAATTTACACACGAAAAACAGAGGCTTAGAAAGGTTAAGTAACTTTCTTGAGGTCACAGAGCTAGGAAATAGCAAATATGGACCCAGGCAAGGTCACTCCAGAATGGACACCCCAACACCTGCATCATAAGTGCCTTGTGGGACTTCCCTGGCAGTCCAGTAGTTAAGACACCATGCTTCCAATGCAGGGGGCGCAGGATCGATCCCTGGTCAGAGAACTAAGATCCCACATGCTGTGCGGCGCCGCCAAAAATTTAAAAAAAAAAAAAAAAAAAAAAGTGCCTCTTATTTCTAAATTCTGAAAGTGTGTGTGCGTGTAGGTGTGGATGTGTGTGTGTATGTGTGGAGTGTCTGTGTTTTCCTGGGGTTGTACGTGGAGAGGGTGATTAGAACCTCACAGAGTCCAAAGCCTGATTTGTCTGACGTCCACAGCAAGGCAGGGAGGAATTGCCCAACCCTTGCTCTGGAGAGGAGGACTGAAATCTGATCTGGACCTGAATCGGGTGGAAATAGAACCTAGATGGCATATGGGGCAGGGAATGTGGGTGTGGTGGGTAGAATAATGCCCTCCCCCACCACAAAGATGTTCACATCCTAATCCCTGGAACCTGTGAATATGTTATCTTACATGGCCAAAGGGACTCTGCAGGCATGATTAAGAATCTTGAGATGGGGAGATGATCCTGGATTACCCAATGTAATCACTCGGGTCCTTATCGGAGGGAGGCGGAGGGTCAGAGTCACAGCAAGATTGAAAAATGCTACACGGCTGGATTGAAGATGGAGGAAGGGGCCACAAGCCAAGGAATGTGGGGCAGCTTCTAGAAACTAGAAAAGGCAAGGGAACAGATTTTCCCCTCGAGCTTCCAGAAAGAACACAGCCCTGCCTGCCAACACCTGGACTAAGTGAAACCCATGTCAGATATCTAATCTCTAGAACTATTAAGATAGTAAATAATATATGTTGTCGTAAGCCACTAAGTTGTAATTTGTTACAGCAACACTAGGAAGCTAACACACAGAGTGACTCCTTGAAGCTGGCTAGCGTGCAATGGCATCTCTCGCGGCCTTCCTGCTAGTGTACACTTTCACCACCACTGAGTTAGACCCACTTGGGGCAGTCTTGTAGTTTCAAGAGACCTGGTCCAGCCCCATGTGTAGACAAAAAGTCCAGGGACCTGCCTGCCTCATTCTACCTGGAACCACTGCGGCATTTGAAACTCTCACTGCTCCGAGCCTCCCAAGGACTCCATTCCTATGTCCATATGTTGTCTCAAAATGGGGGAAGTTGAGTCTCCTCTACTTAAAGCCCTTTCATGCTGTCCCATCACTCTTAGACTCAAGACCCTGCATGGAGTGGCCCCTGCCCACCCTCCAGCCTCATCTTCTACCATCCAGCGCACCAGCCCTGCTAAGCATCTCTCAAGTCCCTTGCACATGCTGTTCCCTCTTCTTCCAGTGCTTTTCCTCACCCTCTTTACTGGGCCAGCTCCTCTTTATCCTCAGGTCTCAGCTCAACAGTCACTTCCTCTGAGGCCCCATCTGACTGTTCATGTCCCTCTCTGTGAGTTCTCATAGCTTCCCATACTTGTCCTTCAGAGCACTTACTCCGAGTGTGGTTATGATGACCGATGTGATCATTTAAGTAACGTCTGAGTCCCCCACTAGAATGCCAGCTCCGTGATGGCAGGCACCTCCTTTGTTTTGCTCCCCCTTGGGTCCTCACTGTCTGCTGTCACATGGTAGGTTCTCCATAAATATTTGTCAGATGAATGAGTAGACCATCTGCATCTATTGGGACAGCAAGGTCAGAGCAACTTGGGAATCCACTTCCCACCCCCTCCAGAGGTCATCTGTTGGTACTCAGAAGAGGGGACATATAACCTTTCTGGTGCCTCTGGGAGCATCCTGGGAAATGGGAGATGCCCACCCAGCTTCACTGAGTAACCGTCAGCTCCCCTTAAGCACCCAGCCTGGTGATATATGGGTTTCCTGGATTGAGGTGCAAGTAGGAGCCATAAAGTTAATCAGACGTGTAAAGACTTAACTAGAGAGTGACAGCCACTTACAATGTCCAGCCTAATTGGGCCCTTAATGTGGAGACATTAGACAGGCAAACAAAAGTATCCTGCCATTGCAGACAGGTCTTCTCTTAGTCATTGAAGGTCCTTCAGTTTCAAAACACAAGGGGAGATCTTGATGTTTCAGCCTCAGCATCTGAGAATCCCTGAATGTTGCCCATGGCAGGAAGCTTGAGGTGCGTCTCATCTAACCCCTCACGTTATTGTCTGGGAAGAGGGCACGCAGAGAACAAAGCCTTTTCAAGGTCATTGACTGGATAAGAGGTAGGATTCAAAGCCATGACTTTTAACCCTTGGCTTACATGTTCTCTGTCTTCAGAAATGCACTTTATTGTCTAATGTAACGTAACGCATGTTTCTTGTAGCAAGTTAAGAAAGTATGAGGAGTCCAGATAATTGGTGCTTTAGGAAAGGGGGTAGCAGAAGCTTTATAGAAGGAAATTAAAATTACTCATAATCCCACCACCTGGTGATAATCCCTGTGAATATTTCGGTGTGTTTCCTTTCTAATTTTTTTTTGTCCAGTGCACACCGTGAAGATATTCAGATGAGCATGTTCCAAACCCAACCTCATATCATGATCACAACTCTACATCCTGGGTTTGGGGGTTTTTTCCCCCACTTAACATAATAAGGAGAGGATTTTCTCATGTGATTTCTCCCACTGCTTCCTTCCTTACTGAAGCATTTCTCAAAGTGTGGCCAGGAATTCACCAGCATCAGGATCGTATAGGGAGTCACTTCAAAATGCACACACTCTGGACACACCCCAGTCCCATAGAATCATTGTCTGAATGTTGAACACTCTCCCCAGGTGATCTAGATGGACCATACATTTTGGAAACATCCCCCCATGCCGTGGCTCTCAACAGGACTGCATGCTGAAATGCTGGTATCCGGGCGTAACCAGATCCATAGCTGAGAAGTTTTAGAGCTGGGGCCCCAGGCATTGGTATTTTAAAAAAATTCTTTCTGGGTCATTAACATGGGTTGAGGGTTGCCGGCATCTTTCGTAATGCACATAGGTCTCTCCTGCCAAGACTGGTAACAACAAACATTCCTTATGGGGTGAAGAAACTGAAATGTTTTCTCACCAGGATAAAGACCCATCTGTGACTCATGGTCTGCCATGACGTAATTTGGACTTAACTTCCCGCAAAGTTTTATTTCCAAGTTTATGCTACTTGGCTGTTGGGGCCCTCCCTGTTGAGGCCCTAGTATTCGGGGCTGCAGAGAGGATGTCCAAAAGGGCGGGCTCCAGGAACCCCCCGCTCATCCTGATCTTTGAGCAGAGAAGGAAGGTCTGCCCATCCCCACTCCACTTCCTTCTCTCTCTATTGGTCTGGACTGAATTCACAAGTAACAAGGGTCTCTACGCTGAGAGATGTGAATAATGATCTTCAATCTGTTGTTTTTCCATGCCATTTGCTGCCACTGATAGAAGCTAATGAGACGCTCCCTGTACAATGCGTGTTAATGGGGGCTTTTGGAGTTGAGGATCGAATGGTGGAAGGAACAGGCATCTTGGTAGGGATGCTAGAGTGTGGGTTTGCAAGAGGTGGGTGACTCCACACCCTTATTTTCCAAGAGGGGACAAGTAAGCCTCGTAGGTTTCCTGAGCAAAGTACACTGCAGTTTAGAATTGGGTCATCTATCCCATGCTCTCTTCCTGAGCTGGGTGGGCAAAGCTTGACTTGAGGCGGAAGGCCATGAGGGGACTCCAAGGAAAGCAAAGGTAGTTTACTGACACAGAGAACGAGATTCTAGCCCAGGCTGAGTGACCCAAGTGACTCTGTGCCTTGGGACCCCCACTGATAGAGTGAGAAGAACAAAATCTAACCACTTTCTGGCTAGGTCAGTCCATGAAGGAGAAAATAGGTGAGAACAAAGGTGTGTGCCAAAAAAAAGAGAGAAAAAGAAAATATTTATCACTGTGCAATTTCCATCCCCTGCCTCCGTTAGCTTACCTCACTGTCTCATAATTCTGTGGCATTGAAAGGCAACCTGAAATTCATCTGCTCCAGATGACTTCAAACTGTTTCTTTAAACAATGGAATCAACTTTCCAAAGGAAATCTAATTCAACAGCTCAAACAAATGAAAGAGATAAATGCAGACATGCTCTGGACGAAATGGGGTTTTTTGGTTCCTCAGAATCACTCCCACCATACCTCTATAGTGGGTGGCCCCAAAATGGTCTCTAAAGAACCCCTGGGGTGCCATAAAGCACAATTTGACAACCACCAATTTAGCCCAACACCTTCCCTTTTACAGATGAGGAAACTGAGGCCCAGAGAGGCAAAATTCAGGGCTAAAATCCAGATTTCTCAACCCTATGTTGAGGATTCTTTAGGGGAACAAGATGATGGCACAGCTGTTGGGTGTCTTGTCCCGACCTCTGAGAAGTCAGAGGCAGGTGAGATAGAAGCAGCTGGGGTGACTGCACGTGTGCAACTTGGTTCCTACCAATGATGGAGGGTCCCTTGGTGTGGGCAAGGCAGGGGAATTGAGCAGGGTGGAGGTTGGACTGTTCAAGAAGGTCCCCATGGCTCTGCTTGGCAGTAGTGGCAGTGAGGTCTGATTAAGAACAGGAACTATAGCTGATTCATTTTGCTGTACAGCAGAAACTAACACAACATTGTAAAGCAACTATATTCCAATAAAAATTAATTTTTTTAAAAGAAGAAGAACAACAGGCACTCGAGAGCCAGACTGCCTGGGTCTGAGCCCAGGCTTTCTCCACCTCCCCGCTGTGTGACTTGGATACCTCACTTAACCTCTCTGTGCTTCACTTTTCTCATTTGGAAAATGGGGACAAGAATAGTCTTTAGCTTATAGTGTTGCTGGAAGGATTCATTAAGAAAATCCATGTGGAGTGCTTATCTCTGTGCCTGGCACATTGAAATTGCTCAGCAGACACTGGCTGCCGGTGTTCTGAGACTGAGGACTGGGCGCTCCTGGTTTGTGCTGCCTCCCATCATCCTATAAAAGCAATTTCTAGGGGAAAATGTGGGGAGGGTTGGGGTAGGGGAAGAGGAGGAGGAGGAAGAGAAGAGCGTGCTGCCTTTGGTTCTGCACATCCTGCCTCTCAAAGCAGCTCTGTCCAATCTGGGTCACAGCAGGCGCTAGAGCCTACAGGCTGCTTTGGGCTCCTCTGTTGAATGGGACACAGAGGGAGAAGCTGCTGTTTATAGCACAGCGAGTAGCATGCTTTGAGGGGATGGCAGGAGCGAGGAGGACCTGTGGGGAGAGTCAGCATCAGGTGGCGGCCAGCAGGTCTGCCAGGGACTTTCTGGAGCCTGTGATACCCACAGCTGATGTCCACAGCTGAGAGCCAGTGCGTGGAGGGGGTGGGCAGGGTCCGGCTCCATCTGGGTCCACTGGCTGTGGCTGGAACAGGAACAATAAGGTTCTGTTTGAGGAAAAAGCAAAAGAGGTGACTTCAGGCTGGTGGGAAGGGTCAAAAACAACCCACCTGAGATCGAAGCAGGATGCCCCCACAGGTGTAGTCATTATGTGTAGCCTTGCTATTCAGAGTGTGCCCTTGGGCCAGTAGCATCGTGTGGAATCACTTGGGAGTTTTCTAGGAATGTAGCACCTCAGGCCTCACCCCAGACATGATGCTTCAGAATCTGTTTTAACAAGGTGCCAGTGTGACTTGTGTGCACATTAAGTTTGAGAAGTGCCAGTGTAATACACATGATACCTGGCTTCCAGTTTCAGCTCTGTTACTTCCTAGCTGTGTGACCTTGCACAAGTAATTTAGCTTCCTTGTGCCTCACTTGCCTTAGTTGTAAAATGGCTTCTTAATTGTGCCTGTCTCTTAGGGTTGGGTGCCAAAGCACTTCATACCATGCCAGGCCCATAATAAACACTATGTAAGTGTAAGCTGCTATTGTATGTCACTTGACATTCAACTCAGCTTGCTTTTGCTGGATACAAATTTGGGAAGTGGCCTTCCTTCATTCATTCATTTGTTCATTCATTCATTGGTTCGACCATCATGTGTGAGCACTCACTGTGGACCGTTCTGTTCCTGAGGACACAGCAGGGAACAGGACAGACAAGATCCCCAGCCCAGGGGAGCTCAGAGTCTAGGAAGGTAGCCAGGTATGGACTCACAATTAACTAATTACTTAATGTAGACAATTCCACAATTACTTACAAATGTGACAAGTGCTATGCAGAAGGGTTGCCAAAAAAGTAAATAAAATGGATGGCCGGAGAAGGCTTCTAAGAGGAGGTGATATTTTAACCGGAATATGAAGGATAAGGAGAATCTAGGCAGGAAAAGTGTGTGTGTGTCTGTGTGTGTGTGTGTGTGTGTGTGAGAGAGAGGGAGATCGCAAATATGTGTAATGAGGGAATGCTGCATTCCAGGCACAAGGACCAGAATGTGCAAAAGTGCTGAGGCAATTAGGAGAACTAGAACTCAAAGAAGCCCAGTGTAACCAGAGCAGTGGTTCTTAAACTTTTGTCAGAATCCCCTGGAAGGCTTGTTTAAACAGATTGCTGCCCCACCCCCGGAGTCTCTGATTAGGGTTGTTGTGGAGTGGGGCCCAAGAATGTGCCTTTCTAACAAGTTCCCAGGTGACACTGATGCTGATGGTCTGGTCATCACACTTAGTGAACCACTGAGCTAGAACATTGAAGCAAGACCAAGAGGGCGAAGAGGTTTGGGGTTTCATCTGGGGCCAGACCACGCAAGGTCATGGAAACCTCACGGAATGAGAACCAACTAAAGGTTTTAAAGGGAAGTGGGAGTGCCATGATCAGATTTATGTTTTAGGAATATCACCAAGGCTGTGATGGGGAGAACAGACTGTAGAAGGCATGAATGAAAGCATGGAGACTAAGGGGTTAGTCATCCAGGGGAGAGATGTCAGTGGCTTGGCTGAGGTGGAGACGGAGAGAAATGGGTGGACTCCAGAAGTGTTAGAGCGTTAGACATGATAGGATTTGGTTGGGTCATTGAATGTCTGGGAGGAGGGGTTCAGGAAGACCCTCTAGGTTTCTGGTTCAAGCAAGTTAGCAGATAGTGGTGCCGTTTCCTGAGAATGGGAGCAGGTTTGCTGGGGATGAGGATGAAGAGCAGCCAGGATGAAGAGTTCAGTTGAAAGCACAAGTTTGAGACCCAAGTGAAGACGTCATACAGACAATTAGATAAACAGATCTGGGCCTCCGAAGACAGTTTCTGGAGGAGGTGACATGAGAAAAGACTAGATAAGGTTCTTAATCTGAAGTTGGTAGAATAGATGGGCTTTGGGGATGTCGGAGGGGTTCCGTGATGTTCTGAAAATATATCAGAATGTATGTGCCTTTTTCTGGGGAGGGGTCCAGTAGTCATTATCAGATACTCAAGAGTCTATGACTCAAAGAAGGTTAAGACCATCAGCCAGATAATGAGGGAGAAGCTGGTGGTCCCTGGTCCTGTGAGGTCCGTATAACCCTGACTCTGCTTCCAGGCGCCTGGTGGACCATCTGGAGAACATGAGGAAGAACGTGGCTGGGGACGGGGTGAACTGCTGCATACTGTGTGGAGAACAGCTGGGGATGCTGGGCTCTGCCTGTGTAGTGTGTGAGGACTGTAAGAAGGTACCATCGCCCTCCCCTTCCCTGCTTCCCCGCTCATCACATGCATAGGGGCTAGGCCTGGGCTCCAGCCTTTGGGGGCCTTGGGTCTTGGGGATGGAGCTTGGATCGGGAAAGGTAGTTGCCAGAATATGATTCCTTCTGGGATGCTCCCATGCCCAGCTGTATTCCGAGGTAACCCTGATCCTGGTTCCTCCCCTAGAAGTCACTCTGACCCTTCTGTCTCCTTGGAGCTCAGCTCCATCCAGGATGAACTTGGGAGACTGAAGTAGGACATGAACTATGGTTGAGCCTGCAAGTATCCTGGTTGTGGCTTAGCAAGTTATAGGTCAGGCTAAAGAGCATGCTGGGGGAATTCCCTGGCGGTCCAGTGGTTAAGACTCCACGCTTCCACTGCAGGGGGCACGGGTTCAATCCCTGGTCGGGGAACTAAGATCCTGCATGCTGCACAGTGTGGCCAAAAAAAAAAAAGGCATGCTGGGCTTGTGTCTACATGGAAGACACATGTGTACATGGAAGCCCTACCCAGCATTTTCTACCCTGGGGCACAGTTCAAGCCACTTAGAAAGCCCCTCTCTAGCCAAGTTAGGCCAGGTTAGACTTTGGTCTTCTTAAGCATTCACTCTTGAAGGGGAGTCTCCCTGTGCTCTCTCCACCCTGCACCCTCTCCTCAAGCTGTCTGAACTTGACAGTTCCAGGACAGAAATACAACTGTCCTTGGGCCTGTCTGATTCCCAGGAAAGGAGTTCAGGGGAGTGACCCAGCTGGAGATATCCATAATGTCACTTGGCATCTCCTACTTGGGGTCCCATTTAGCATTTAGAATGGAATATTGGGGAAAGGTTATCTACTCCAAAAAACTTGCCTTCTGTAGTTGACTAGATAGTGAGAATTTTGTGACCTATTTGTTTTGACTTCCAGAAAACTCAGCCAAAAGTATAATGTTCCATCATATAGTCATGGCATTTACTCAGATAACATCTTTCTCCATAAGGAGTTGAACCTGTAGTCATAGTCTAGGGTGTCTCAGATTCATTTGGGAAAGAAAGAAGAAATAAAGTAATAAAATGGATATACAGTCTCTCATGATTAAAAAATCATGTCAGTGATCTCCCTTGTATGGATGATGAAAACTCCAACCCCACAGGGACTCTTGGAGAATCCCTTCATCCCGTGCTTGGGAATGACTCCAGTTCTTGTTATCAGAAATCAAGACTCAGATTGGAACTTTATTCTAACTGGCCTTGGTCATGGAAGGGACGTGAGGAAAGGAGAGTTCTATTGCTTTATGTCCATCAAGGGAGAATAGGGCTTCACTGCCACCATTCCCAGCCACTTCTCCTGATCACCAGCAGCTCCAAGCCTGGCATATCTGAGTGTGCACTGGGCTATGTTTTGTCCCCAGAATGTCTGCACCAAGTGTGGGGTGGAGACCTTCAACAGCCGCCCACACCCTGTGTGGCTCTGCAAAATCTGCATCGAGCAGAGAGAGGTGAGTGGATTGGTCCCATTCAGCTCCTGGAGCATCCTCCCTCCTTTGTACGGTTCCCCCTTCCTTGCTATAACCAGGGGAGTAAGGTGGCAGTTGGGGGGCTGGGGAACCTGTTCAGGCACATGTCTTAAGGGATTGGTATAAAAGGAACCAGCTCAGCTGTGAACACTGGCAGGACACAGTATTTGAATGAATTTCTTTTCTCACCTCTCCCTTCTGTGACTCTTCCTTCTCTCCCTCCCTGCTCTCTTATTCTTTGCCCTCTGACATCCATTATTCCCTACTCCCCATTTCTCATCTTCTGGGTCTTCCCCTACTGCCACCTTCTCTTTCCCTCTACTTCACTTCTTGTCTCACACTTTCCCTCATTTTCTTTTCTTTCCCTGTACAGATCTTCCTCAACTTACAATGGGGTTGCGTCCCGATAAACCCATCGTTAAGTGGAAAATGCATTTAATACACCTAACCTAGTGAACGTCATAGCCTAGCCTACCTTAAATATGCCCAGGGCATTTACATTAGCCGACAGCTGGGCAAAATCATCTAAGACAAAGCCCATTTTATAATCAAGTGTTGAGTATCTCCTATAATTTATTGAATACTGTACTGAAGGTTAAAAAAAAAAAAAAAAAAAAAAAAAAAGAGGGGCTTCGCTGGTGGCGCAGTGGTTGAGAGTCTGCCTGCCGATGCAGGGGACACAGGTTCGTGCCCCGGTCCGGGAAGATCCCACATGCCGCGGAGCGGCTGGGCCCGTGAGCCATGGCCGCTGAGCCTGCGCGTCCGGAGCCTGTGCTCCACAACGGGAGAGGCCACAACAGTGAGAGGCCCGCGTACCACACACACACACAAAAAGAATAGCTGCATGGGTACAGAATCATCGTCAGTGTATCAGCTGTTTCCCATCGTGATCGTGTGGCTGACTGGGAGCTGTGGCTCCCTGCCCCTGGTCAACATCACGAGACAGTATCCGATCGAGTATTGCTAGCCCGGGAAAAGATCAAAATTCAAAATTCGAAAAGGACTTCCATGGCAGTCCAGTGGTTAAGACTCCGAGCTTCCACTGCAGGGGGAGTGGGTTCGATCCCTGGTCAGGGAACTAAGATCCTGCATACTGCATGGTGTGGCAAAAAATAAAAAATAAAAATAAAAATTTGAAGTATGGTTTTTACTGAATGCATATCGATTTTGCAACACTGTAAATTCAAAAATATCATAAGAAAACCATTGTAAGTTGAGGGCCGTCTGTACTCTTCTCCTCAGAGCTCTTTTTTCCCTTTCATCCTTATCTCCTCTGCCTTTTCTTCTTTCTCTCTTTGCCTCTCACCCTTCACACTTCTTCCTCTGCACTGTCTTCACTCTATCTCTGTTTTTTTCTCTCATGGAATCTTTCTCTTACCTAGGCTTGCTTTTTATTACCCACTTTGTCCCAATTAACTCCCTTCGCCTTTTCCCAATTTCTTCATCACTCATCTTCTGCAGCAGATTCCTGCCTTGGAGACTGTTGCAAGGACCGTATTTCCCTCAATACCAGTCAGGGTCCTGGGAGAACAGATGGCACAGTCCATCAGGATTATCAAGGAGGCTTTGATAAAGGTGCTGTTTGCAAGGGTCTGGGCTTGGATAAGGAAGATCAGCGAGGCGTGGTGAAGCTCGCAGCACCAGCAATAGCAGGGTTGCTGATACCACTCCTGAGACTGAAGGAGTGGAGGAGGGAGCAGTTACCAGACTGGACACTGGGTATCAACCAGCAGGAATGTAGCCACTGCCTGCCTAGCAAGGAGGGAGCCAAGGGACTCAGTACCCTGACCTCACTATCTTCTTTCTGCCGATCCCCCACTGATGCTCTCCTTGACCAGATCCACCTGGAAGGTAGAGATCAAGAAATTCCAGTTACTGTAGTCCTTACTGGTCAGCTTCCTGGGGCACAGAGCAGGGTGAAAAAAGATGTAGAACCAATCTGAAGGGGCAACAGAAGATGTCCAACACACTGCCCCAGGTGGAACGCTAATCCACAAGGCAGGGAAGAAGGCCAGAGGTCTTGGGGAGGATGTACGTGGATCATCGTCGTTACAGCAGCCAGTGTAGTAGGGAGCACAGCACATTTAAGAGGTGGGAGACTTGGTGTCAGTCCACTCTCTGGCTGTGTAACTTTATACCTGTTCATAACCTTTCTGATATTCAACTGTTTCCATCAAGAGGTTGGTTATTCTCTATTGAGTGTTCAGGGATATTGTGTGAATCAAATAAGATTTGTGAAAGCTGTGTACTGGTGAGAAAATGCACTGCCTATTGTGTCAGTGCTCTGTGAGCAGGGAGAAAAGTGAAAAATTGGCTCTCGTGAAGGCAGGAGCAATAGGGCTTGGCTGTCGTGTCTTCATGCTCTACCTCTCCTCCCCCAGGTGTGGAAGCGCTCTGGAGCATGGTTCTTCAAGGGCTTCCCCAAACAGGTCCTCCCACAGCCTATGCCCATAAAGAAGACCAAGCCCCAGCAGCCAGCCAGTGAGCCCGCTGCTCCTGAGCAGCCCACCCCTGAGCCCAAACACCCTGCCCGGGCTCCAACTCGAGGTAGGAAAATACAGCTTCTCCTTTCAGAACCAAGGACGGGTCTTGGCTAACTGGTCTACCTGAAGGGTGCCCTGACATCATGTTTGTGTTTCTACCCAGTTGGTGGACAGCCAGCCTCTGGGCTTGGGTCTAGGTCCCCTGTGTCTCCTTCACAGCTCATCACAAACCTTTATCAAAAAGGTAGTTCAGGGAACTCTCCAGCAATGCCAGGCTGCCAAAAGACTTTGTTGTCATCCCTGATGGAGTATTGAGAGGTATAACAGAGGTGGAAATCAAAATTAGGAACTGAGAAAGACTCCCAACGTCAAAATACACGCTGGAGTCTGGGGGGCGGGGGAAAGGGGGCTTGCTGAGAAGGCCTTCTTTGCTCCTGATTAAAAATGAAAGACGAATAGCAAGGAAATTAGTAAAAGAAAATTACCACTACTCTGGACATTACCACTATTATCTAAGTATTATTATTAATTATTAAAATGATGGTAAAAAAGGGAGAGACAAAGCAATAAAAAGAAAAAATATGACCCCAATGAAAACACATTTTAATATATTAAGGCCACTAAGACTGACCAGATAAAGCCCTTGCGATACTTTCAATTAACTAAGTGATAAAATCTGGTCTGAATGACAATTCTAGAGTTGAGCGCAGTCAGTGCTTCTAAAAGGAAGGTTATAGTTGAAGGTCTCAAAAATTGAAGTGTCCAACTATAACTTCTCAAGGTGCCCGCTACAGTGTCTGGCAGTCAAAAGGCACTCAACAAATACTTTCATCCTGGCAAGCCATCAGCAATTTCTGCTCCTTGCAGAGACTCATCGAATTGTCAACCTATACTGCATCCCTGAGAAGCCCCACGTTTCCACCTCTAGAACACCTTTCTTCCTGGTTAAACATTACTCCCTCTAGGCTGAGAAGACTGCGTAGCTTTACTGTCAAGATCTTGAGCATGGGAGCCCAGGAAGACCTGAGTTTGAATTCCAGCTCTGCCACTTACAAGTCATGTGAGCTTGGATGAGTGACCTAACCTCTCTAAAACTCTTTCCTCATCTATAAAATGAGATTAATAACTCACTGGGTTATTTTGAAGATTAAATGAGATGCTACAGGCATACCTGTAGCATACTACAGGCAACAATAAAATACCATTTTATTACACTTTGTTTTATTGCACTTCATAGTCACTGCAATTTTTTTTATAAACTGAAGGTTTGTGGCAACCCTGCATCAAGCAAGTCTGTCGGTGCCATTTTTCCTGCTCACTTTGTCTCTCTGTGTCACATTTTGGTAATTCTCACAGTATTTCAAACTTTTTCATTATTATTATATTTGTTATGGTGATCTGTGATCGGTGATCTTCAATGTTACTATTGTAATTGTTTTGGCTTTTTTTTCACAATAAAATATTTTAAATTAAGGTATGTGCATTTTTAAGACATAATGCTGTTTCACACTTAATAGACTACAGTACAGGGTAAACATAACTTTTATATGCAGTGGGAAAAAGTTCATGTGACTCACTTTTTTTGTGATATTCGCTTCATGGCAGTGGTTTGGAACTGAACCTACAGTATCTCCAAGGCACGCCTGTACGTGTACAGTACTTTGCAGAGTGCAGCACTTAGTAAACGTTGGCCAATAGTACATAATGTTAATCACCTATACACAGACACGCACACTCACACACATAAATGGTATGAATTAGCTTATTATATAAACTCTAGCCAAAACAAATGACTCTGAAAATATTCACCTCATTGGAAGGAAGTAACATCACCTGCATTGCATAGCAACTCCTAAACAGTTATTGGCAATAACGTCTAGTGCTGGTGAATATGTGGAGAAATGATGGTATAAACTGTTGGTAAGACTATAAGTCACCTCCAGCCTCTTGAAAAGTAATATGGCAGAGGTTATTAAAATTTGAAGTGTATATACTATTTGATCCAACAGTCCCCCTCTGGGAATATATTTAACAGCAAGAAAAGTACCCATATAAAAGACATATGTATAATCGTATTTATTGCATCATTGTTTATGGTAGCAAAAATACTGGAAAAAACTAAGCGTTCATTAACGGGGTAATTGTTGAATAGATTATGGTATATCCACACCATGGTGTATTAAGCATCTTTTAAAATTGAATGATGTAGGGACTTCCCTGGTGGTCCAGTGGTAAAGAATCCGCCTTCCAATGCAGGGAACGCAGGTTCGATCCCCAGTAGGGGAACGAAGATCCCACATGCCATGGGGCAACTAAGCCTGTGCACCACAACTACTGAGCCCATGTGCCTCAACAAGAGAACCCGTGTGCCGCAAACTACAGAGCCCATGCGCCCTGGAGCCTGCGCACCACAACTAGAGAGAGAGAACCCACATGTCGCAACTAGAGAGAAGCCCGCGTGCTGCAACGAAAGATCCCGTGTACTGCAACTAAGACCTGATGCAGCCAAAAAAAAAAAAAAAAAAGAAATAAAATAAATAAATAAATATTTTTAAAAGATTGAATGATGTAAATGTATATTGTAGATTTGGAATTATACCCATGATATGAGCTTTCAATATTCTCTTAATGAACAGTTACGGAACACCTAGTGAGTTCCAGGCTCTGTTCTATGCCCCAGGGAATCAGTGAATGGAACAGATAAGATCCATGTTCTCATGCAATTAAAATTCTAGTGGGGGAAACAGATGCTCAACAAACAGCAAATGCAAATACAACGTAATGTCAGGTAGTGATAAGTGCCAGGAAGAAAAATGAAACAGGTAGAGGGGATAGAGGCTTCATGTTGGACAGAATGGCCAGAGAAGGGCTGTCTGAGAGATGATATCTGGGGAGAAACCTGACCAAGGTGATAAAGAGGGCTCATAGAATCTTCGGAAATACCGTGTGAGAAGGGTTTGAGGTTGGAGCATGCTTGGTGAGTTCTGGGGAAATTCAAATTAAGTGAACAAAGCACATTCTAGAAACAGTACGTAGCCCATGATCCCAATTTGTTTGCAATGGAAATAATGTGAAATGTGTAGACAGGCTCTATATCAAAGGGGAAGTTGGGAAAAGAAAGTTTTAATTTTTTTTTTTTAAGTTTCTTGGGAATGGTGGATGGGCCCTTTTGTGAGCTCCTTAAGTGTCAGCTCTCCAGAAAACATCAAATATTGGGGATTTGCCAAAAAGTTCATTTGGGTTTTTCCGTAGGATGTTACAGAAAAACCCAGGTGAACATCTTGGCCAACCCAATACATACTCCTCATCAGCTTTCTCTCTCTCCAGGTGACTCTGATGACAGGAGGGGCCCAGGTCAGAAGACAGGTGGGCTCTGCCAACTCTGTCTTCTACTTTTGAGACAGGAGTCCTTTTCCCCATTCCTCCATTGCCTTTTCTCCCTTCAATTCACGCTTTTCCTTTCAGGCCCTGACCTGGCCTCTGCTCCTGGGCAAGGAAGCTATGGGCCTCCTGTGCGCAGGGCCTCCGAGGCACGAATGAGCTCATCTAGCCGGGACTCAGAGAGCTGGGACCAGAGCCACGGCGGAGCTGCTGGTGACCCCAGCCGGGGCTCAGCAGGTGAGAGAGATGGGCAAATCCAGACAGGCTTCCTGGATGAGGAGAATCAAAAGGAATGGGGAGAACAGTGGCTTTTTTCATTTATTCATTGGCGCTTGGTAGGCATTCAATGAACACTTGTTGAATGAGTGAGTGTGTGAGTGAGTGGATGGATGGATGGATGGATGGATGGATGGATGGATGGGTGGATGGATGGATGGATGGGTGGATGGATGGATGAACAAGGACCCAAATGAACAAGCAAACGGAAGTGCTAATGCAGGACCCTGGGACAAGAATTTGTAAGCCCCAGCCAGAGGTGGCAAAGCACTTTCTGTCATGATCATTCAAGCATCTCTCCAGTGAAAAATATTTAGATTCAGGAAAGGTGGGATCTAGCCCAGTGAGGTGAGAGAAGACAGGGTATTCTTCTAGGAATGTCATACTTTCTCAGTACCAGGAACTGCTGTGTATATCATCCCCATTTGATCCCCCAGCAGCTCTGCAGGAGGCAGTAGCATCTAATAGTCTCAGGTAGACTCTGGAGACCAAATGCCTGAGTTCAAACCCTGGCTCGGCTACTAACCAGCCAAGAGACGTTAGGTGAGCTCCTTAACCCCTCTGTGCCACAGTTTCCCCATTTGTAAAATGGAGCTAATAAAGCACTCACCTCAAAGGGTGTAGAGATGAAATAAGTTCTTATAAAAATGTTAATCAAGTGGGTAGAGTTGTTGCCTCCATGAAGCATCTGCAGTTCAGAGAGGGTAAGTGACCAGCCCAAAGACACACAGCTTATAAAAGAAAAATCTGGGATGCAAAGCTAGGTCCATGTGAAGATAAGAACAGTCTTTCAATAATTATAAAGTAATATCAACATCTGCCAGATGTTGAGTGTTTACTACATGCCAGGCACTGTTGTGAGCATTTTACACGTATTGTATTATTGTGTCTCCACCACAACCCTATGAGGTAAGTACTGTTATCCCCATTTGATGGATGAGGAGACTGAGGCCCAAAGAGGATAGGTCATTTGTGCAAGGTCACAGATGTCGGAAGCAGCGTCACAGAACCTGAGCTTTTCAACATCCATGTTGTTGCAGTGAGTTGCCCAGGGGCATCTGAGTATTGGAAAGAGAGAACACATGGAGGGGAGGAGAAGAGGGTCTGAAAGAGCTGGAAATGTCAGGGGGCTGCATCCAGTTCACACCCAGAGGACCATGCCTCATGCCGGCTGACTGGTCCCAGGCTTCTTCCTGCTTTGACTGTGTGTGAGTGTGTGTGTGCGCGATATGACAGGCTCTTTCCTTTCCCCTGCAGGTTTGAGACGGGCCAACTCAGTCCAGGCCTCTAGACCCACCCCGGCCTTGATACAGAGTCCAGCGCCCCCCCAGCCTGGGCAGCCAGGTACGTGCCACCCACCCACCCGCCCAGGCTGTCACTCAGCTGTGACCCCAATACCTCCCACCCTTGCTTGCGGAACCCGCTGGGCTTTCTGCAAAGCTGCAGCCACCACCAAACCCTAAACTCTTCGAAGACCTTTAGAATGAATAATACTCTAGGCTGGGAAGCTGGTGGGGGTGGGAGGAAGGGTAGCATCATATCTACCTAAATGCAAGAAGTGACAGTACTTCATCCCTCACTGTTTCCCACCTTCTGACATCATCACTCCAATTTCACAATTTTTACCACATGCACCTATGATCTGCCCTCTTATTTCCTTAATGTTTTCTTCAAATTGACCTCCTTTAAGAACATAATTGAGAGAAGTTATCATAAACTCAAGGAAATTTTAAGGACTTCAGACTTTAAGGAAAAGGCAAAGGTTCTCAGACAGATATGTGAGATTCAGGAAGAAATGGTGGGCAAAGAGATTAGTAATGTGAGAAAATCTGAACGTATATGGCTTGTGTAAAACAATGGAAATAATTCCTAATTGGTGCAGTTAAAATCTGTTATTTTAAAAGAAACCTGTAATAATGGCATAAGTGGGAAACCAGTATTCCATACCAGAAAAAGAGAGTATATTAGTTTGCTAGGGCAGCCATAACAAATATCACAAACTGGGTGGCTTAAAATAACAGAAATGTATTGTCCCACAGTTCTAGAAGCCAGAAGTCCAAAATCAAGGTATAGCCAGGGTTGGTTCCTTCCTTCCTGTCCCAGCCTCTCCTCTTGCTTCTGGGGGACTCGGGCATTCCTTGGCTTGTGGATGTGTCTTCACATCATCTTCCTTCTATGCATGGGTCCCTGTGTGTCCAGATTTCCCCTCTTTATAAGGGCATAGTCATATTGGATTAGGGCTCACCCTAATGACATCATCTTAACTTGATCACCTGCAAAGATGATCAAATATTCACATTCACAGGGACTGGGGGTTAGGACTTGAACATTTTTTTGGAGAACACCATTCGACCTATTGTGGGGGGCTGTTATAAAAATTAATGTACTGAAAATACATTGCAGGTGCAATGACATTCTCAGTACACTGGCCTGCTGAAGGTTCGGAGCCTGAGGCCTGTCCTCTTTTGCTCAAAAGGGACATTTACAAAGGTTAGAGAAGTGTTAAAGTAGCACCTAGATGAGACTTTTCCCATGACGGGATCAGTGTGGAAAGGCAATGGGAACCCAGAATGACTCTGTCATTGGATGTTATTTCATGCCCCATCCCTGTGGCTCCCCCCCACATCCCAAGCTTCGGAAATGTAGTTATATAGAATCCTCTGGACCAGTAATGACCCCGTAATAACGGTGGACTCAAAGCCTGGACTTGCCCGTTACCTTGCAAGCGATTCTTGCTCCATTTGTTTGTCGACCTCATAACAGCCAACAAAACATGAAGAGCAGGTAATACCTGCTCATCCCCACTTCACAGAGGAGGAAGCTGAGGCCCAGAATGGAAGGATTTGGGCTTGAAGCCAGGGCTTTCCAACACCAGAATCCCCCAATGGGACTGTTCCTGCAGCCCTGGGTACCTCTGCACATCACCTGCTGCCCCTGGGCCTGTGTCCACACCTGTGAAACGAGGGGGCCTCAGGGCAAATACCCAAATGATGCCGCCTTCTCTATTCCAAACTTCTTTCTCTCTTTGCCCCACTCAGGACCCCCAGGAGGCAGCAGACCCAGTCCCGGGCCAGCAGGACGTTTTTCAGATCAGAGACCAGGCAAGTGTTCGCCTCTTTCTGTGCCTGCGCAGGTGACCACCTCTTCCACTGACTGAGAGAGAGAGAGAGAGCAGAGGCTGCCAGACATTGGCCCATTCTGCATCCTGAGACCTATCTGATGAGCTCTAAGGGAATTCCCTAATTCTAAAACTCTAGGGAGTCTGTACTAAGATTAGATAGATAGAAAATGACAATGCATACAGTGATTAAGAGTACAAGCTGCCTGCATTCAAATCACTGCTTCTTTACTTCCCAGCTGTGTGACCCTGGGCAAGTCACTTAACTTGCCAGAGCCTCAGTGTCCTTATCTCTAAAAGGAGAATAATCCAAGGACCTACCTCACAGAGTTGCTGGGAGGATTAAGTAAAACCAATACATGGAACACCTTAGCCCGTGGCCTGCAGTGTATGAAGACCACACCGAGTGACAGTGATTATTACACATGATATATATGCAGCAGCACCAATCACTACAACAGATTCATTGCTTTCTAATGCACCAGCTACTGTGCTAAGTGCTGTGCACATACTAGAAAATTTTTTAAATGATAGCTAATACTATTTGAGCACCTTCAGGTCTTAAAATTCCCATCTTACAGGTGAGAAAACTGAGGCCCAGAGATAAGTAATCTTGCTCCAGCTGAGATTCAAATCCAGGCTGTCTGGCTTCAGAGCCCATACCAGTGAGGGCTCTCAGTGAGGTCTGTTTTGCTCATGGAACTTGTTATAAAACATAGATTCCAAGGCCCCACCACAGGGCCTGCAGATTCTAGATGGAGCCTGGGAACCTGCATTTTTGCAAGCCTTCCTTGGGTGGCTTTGACAGAGGCAACATTCTGAGAACCGGTGAACGGCATGATGTGGCCCCCCTGTCCACTGGAAGTGACAGTCCCCCATTGCAGGGCAGTGGGTGATTCTGGCACAAAGCTCGCCAAGCACCTGGTACACAGCAGGTGCCCGTCACTCGCGGTAATGCTGCAGCATTTGTCACTGCTGTCGTTATGACACAGGGACTCAGCTGCCTCTTTCCCACCTTCTCCCCATCTCCCCTGCAGAGGTGGCTCTGAGTGACCCCGCCTGTACAGGGGCCACCGCCCCACCACGAGAGGAGAGAGCGGGGGGAGTTGGGGGCTATTCGGCAGTTGGAGCCAGGGAGGACCAAGCGGGCCACCCACTGGGTCCCTATTCCCAAGCGTCTGCTGCTGCTCCCCAGCCAGCCGTGGTCCCAGCCCGCCAGCCCCCACGCCCAGCGGAGGAGGAGGAGGAGGAGGAAGCCAACAGCTATGATTCAGATGAAGCAAGTAGGTGACGCGTAACGGAGGGATGGCTGGAAAAGTCACTTCAGCGGTCGCCCCCAGGGAAATAGGAATGGCTCTGGGGACAGCTCTGGACATCCCCAGCCCCCCAATATGCCAAACCTAATAAACATATTTACCAAGTTATAAAAATACAAATTCGTGTTACTAAATTCACAAAATGACATCAGCTTTCTAAAGTATAAGCGCATCTATTTTTTCATTGTTGTAAAAGACACATGACATCAACGTTAACCATTTACATAATTTTTTAAGAGTGCGATTCAACTATATTCACAAAGTTCTATTGGGTGGCGCCACAGACTATCACGCGACTCAGCAGCCCCACTCCCAGGCGTATGTATAGACAGAAATCTATTTCAGCTGTTTCCCAGGCTCTTTGGTGTGTGTCTTCTAAAAGTCATTTTTTAACCATGACTTTAAAATTTCTGACACTTCCTCTTGCATCCATCCATTCAATGATTTATAAAGTGCCTGCTCTGTGCCACACACACACACACCAGTGGCACTTCTCCTGGGTGTGGCTGGGAGCAGCAGGGGAGAGCTGGGGTGGCCTTTGTGAGCTGCAGGGAAGCATGGATGGGTTGTGTCTGGACCTGATGCATGCTGTGGGGTTGGGGGAACGTTCTAAGAGCTCCTGGTCAGATGGGGAGACTGGACCCACTCAGAAGAAATGGACCAAGGGCTGTAATCGGCGGGATGGCTTTGGCCCATCGTGTCACCTCCCCTCGTTGTAAAAGGGAAAGCAAATACCACCTCCCATGCAGGGCTGAGGGGTCGTAAACTGAGGTACCTGCTGAGAAAGGGCTTCATAAACCAGAAATCATTATTATATAGTGCGAAACACACGTGAGGAATTATTATTATATGACATGCACATCTGAAGTAATAATATAGTCAACACCTGTTGAGCCCTTATTTTGTGCCGGGCACTTTTCTAATTGTGTTACGTGCACATGCTCAATTTAATGATCCCAGCGAGCCTGGGAATAGTTGCTTTTCCTATTCCAATTTCACAAATAAGGAGACAGAGGCTCGGAGAGGTTCAGGGACTTGTCCAAGTTCATATGGCCAGTGAGTGGAGGGACTGACAGTCTCATTGCTGCAGCAGGCCAGAGGCCAGACCTGGAGGGAATATCAGCTGTCCTGTCTCTCGCAGGGGTCATGAGTCTGCAGGCTCAGGGGAAAGGAGTCTGAGGAGCCTACCCCCACCTCGCTGGCTGGGGGCTGTTTCTGCCCTGGAAATGCACCATGTCTATCCCACCTTCCTGGCTTTCCACATCCTGGTCCTTCTGCCTGGAGCAGTGGCCACTGCTCCTTCCATCTGCCTTAAGTGTCTCTTTGCTGACCTGCCAAGCCTAGAAGATCCCTCCCAGCCGGTGTATGTCCCTGTTAGGAGCTGTCCCTAGTGATTTATAACAAGCCTGTCTCTGTATTCAGCTCCCTCCCTCACTCATCTCTATATTTGACAAGTATTTATTGAGCACCTACGAGGTGCCCCCAAACTATTCTAAGTGCTAGGGTTACCATGGCAAAAAAAGAAAAAAAAAATAACAGACAAGATGGCTGATCTAATGGGACTAATGTTTTAGTGGAGAGAAACATACCAATGAGTTCATTTCAAATAAAGACAGAGCACCGTGAAGGAAATAAAATAGGGCGAATGGCCATGAGGGTGGCTGCTTTAGATGGAGCAATCAGGGAGGGTTTCTCTGAGGAGGTGACATTTAAGCTGTGATGTGGATAATGAGAAGGCACCAGCCATGTGAGGATCTAGAGAGAGAGCATTCCAGACAGAGGCAACAGCAAATGCTGAGACTCATTTATTCCTTAAGCAAGTAAGTGAGCACAAACTGTGTGCCCTGCATTGTGCCCAGCGGGGACATAGCAGTGAACAGGGCAGTCACAGCCTTGCCCTCATGGGACTCTCAACCTAGCAGATGGAAGTCATTAACTAGGCAATTGCACAAATGATTAACTGATCACAGGTGTGCTGAGGGCTCCAAAGAAGAGGAGGGTCTACCAGGATGGGGAGTCCAGAGGGACTGAGTCTTCCTCTCCTCTGTAGGCTCAATGGCTAGCCCAGACTGGGCACACGGTAAGTGCTCAGGAAATGTTTGTTGAATGAATTAATGTCCTCTTGGTACCTGCCTCTGTCTTCTTCAGCCACCCTGGGTGCCCTGGAGTTCAGCCTTCTCTACGACCAGGACAACAGCTCCCTGCACTGCACCATCATAAAGGCCAAGGTGGGTAAGGGGGCCAAGCTGGGGACCACTTAGGATGTTCTGGCATTTCTAGGGGACTTGGGGAGGGCATGGGTGACCATGTCTGTCTCCTGTCATTGCCTTGTCTATCTGTGACAGTGACAGTGATGAGGAAAGAGCAGGAATTAGCCACGGCCAATTCCTTTGCAGGGAGGACTTCCTCCGGGGAAGGTCCCAGAGGGGTTTCACTTAACTGCAGCTGCCTCCCGGGAGTGGAGGAAACCAAGCTTCAAGGGCAGAGCCAAGATCTGCCCAGCCCCATCCACACCCTCTGGAGGGGATCTCAGAGGTGTCACCTGGGAGCAGTGACAGCCTAACTTGACAGCTGACATGCCACTGAACAGCTCCTTCTATAGACGGGGCTGTCAAGCTGGAGCTACAGACTGAGTCAGGACTTATTGTTGCAGATACAAGGACAGTAATCTGGGCTTCTGGGGCGGGGAGGGGGGGCGAGGCAAACCAGATTGGAAGAGCATCTCCATGCTACAGGCTCCAGGGGCAGTGAGCCAACTTTACTGCAGCCCGCAAAGAAAGCTGGATGATGCCAATGCTAATCCCAGGAAGTAGTTGACCAGGATCTCCCCCTGCCCCAAGTCTGGTCTATAGAAAATAACAAGCAAGGTTCAGGAACCAGACTTCCTGGGTTCAAATACCAGCTCCACCCCTCCTAGCTGTGGGATTTGGGGGAAGTTAACCTCTCTGTGCCTCAGGGATAATAAGAGAGTCTCTCCCATGAGGATGTTGGTGAGTGTTACGTGGAAGGTGGCGGGGTGTCCCAGTTTGCACAGATGGTCCCCAGCTATGCCTGTTGCCTTGATGAAATAATTAAGAACTCTCCTTTCCACTCACAAAATGTCCCAGTTTGGATGATCAATAATGTATGAAATGCTTAACACAACTTCTAGATCAACGTACCCAGGTCACTTCTTCAGCAGGCACTTAGATGCATTTACACGTGCCCTCCAATAGCACAGTGAGGTAAGGCCCTACATTATCTTATTTCATCTTCATAGGAACCTCTGAGGAAGAGATTATTATTAGCCCCATTGTGAGGCTTAGAAAGTTAAAGCCTGAGGCCACTCAGCTGGTAAGGGATAGAGCTGGATTTGAATCCAGATGTAACCATCTCCAGCTCCAGAAATGGGGGAAAGCCACACCATTACAGCCTCCTTGCGACAGGGGTACAGAAAACTCAACGGCTCAGCGGCTGGGCTGGTAAAGAGATGAGAAAAACATGTGAGACATTAGGGAATGGTAGTAACTTTGGTAAACTAAACTGGTGTGAGCAGGACCCAAAGATGTTCAAGTTCAAATTTGAAAAACACAGCGTCTGCCAATTTGTAACCTCCCAATCCAAACAGACATTCCAGACATGTTTATTAAATACCTACTCTGTACCAGGAACTACCCTAAATGTTGGGGAATATTAAAATGAGCGAGAATAGACTGTGCCCTCATGGAGAAATGGACAAGAAACCACCACTATAGCATCTCCTGAGTATAGTATATCCTCTGGGGCTTTCTACAAATTATTTCTTCCCATTTAATCTTCACAACAAACCTATGAGGAAGGTTTCATCATCGTTCTCATTTTATAGATGGGGAAATTGAGGCACAGAGAGATTAAGGGACTTGCCCAAATCACACAGCCAGGAAGTGGTGGAGCTGGGATCTGAACCAGTGTTGTCCAGCTCAAAAGCCTATGCTCAGGGCTTCCCTGGTGGCGCAGTGGTTGAGAGTCCGCCTGCCGATGCAGGGGACACGGGTTCGTGCCCCGGTCTGGGAAGATCCCACGTGCCGCGGAGCGGCTGGGCCTGTGAGCCATGGCCGCTGAGCCTGCATATCCGGAGCCTGTGCTCCGCAACGGGAGAGGCCACAACAGTGAGAGGCCCGCGTACAGCTAAAAAAAAAAAAAAAGCCTATGCTCTTACCTTCTAGGCTACCCGGCCAGATTTCCCCCTTGCACCCCACTTTGTGGCCTCCTCTCCCCACCTAGTAGTAGCAAACGTTGTTCATACTGAACTTGTGCCAGGGCCAGAGTTCAGCCTTCACAGGTGAGATCTCATTTAACCCTCCAAGAATCCCATGAAGCAGGGTCTGTGATCAGCCCCACTGAACAGCTGAGGAAACTGAAGTCCCCGGAGATCACAGGGCACGATACATGGGATTGGGGATTAGTGCTGTGAGAGGAGAGAGTGGGAGCCCAGAGATAAGACACCTGCCTCAGCCAGGGCCTAGGGGGATGGGCAGAGCGTATCTGAGCCCCAGGAATTTTGGAACTGCTCATGTTAACAAGCCCAGCTTAACTCCTACCCCGGACAAACTGCTCTCCCCCACAGTGGCTCATTTTAGCCATTTTAGCCATGCCAGCTCTGTGAGGGGGGCCAGGCAGAGATTGTGATCCCCATCATACGGATGGAGAAACTGCGGTCTCAGAAGTGAGTGCAAGGGCCAGGGCCAGAACTCAGGCCTCCTTTCGCTGGCCTTTCCTCCTCTCCCACCCATTCTGGGACATGTCCTCCCATCCCAGCAATAACAATCCAGCCTTGTTGGAGCACTTCCTGTGTGCCAGGTACTGTGCCAAGCACTTTACTGGTGGGATCACGTTTAAATCTCACCAGCCCATGAAGCATCCCATTTGACAGGTGAGGAAAATGAGGCTCAGAGAGGTTAAGAAACTTGCCTAAGGTCACACAGCCAGTAAGTGACTTGGCCAGGCTTTAAACCCCGTCTGCCGGATTCCAGTGCTCATTTCAAGATACTGCATTTCCCTTCTCTTTCTTTGCAAGAGGAAGCACACAGGATGGGGTGATAGCTGTGCCCATTGCCTGTGATAGCTGAGCGCCCAGCCCTCCCCAGGCCCTCACGCCACTGCCTTCTTCTCTTACAGGGACTGAAGCCCATGGATTCCAATGGCTTGGCCGATCCCTACGTTAAGCTGCACCTCCTGCCGGGAGCCAGCAAGGTACCATATGGCCTGGGCCTCTTGGCAAGGGGGGCACATGGGCTCTGGAAAGCACCCAAGGTTCCCAGCTCAGAGCCTAAAATAGCCCTCCCCAAACCCCCTCTTCCCTGATTGGCAAAGTTCTTACAAGGGGTAAGGGATGGGCCAGAGCCATTCTCCTTCAAGAGGCAGGGGCTCTGCTCATTTCTCTAACTCAGAAACCTGGGATCCAGGTGAGAAGCAGATACCCTGATTATGCCCTTGACCTGCTCAAACACCTTCAGGGCTCCCCAGGGCTGACCATGGTCCACCTCCCCCACCCATTTTTTGCCCCAGCCAAACATCTCTCAACAGAAATGACTAACTCTTTCCAGATAACTTGAGAAAAGGTTCTATTATTAAGAGAAAATTTACCCCCATCCCTTCCACCTTTCTGGGAGGGAAAGTGGGATTAATTCTTCTTTCTTTGGATTGACCCACTCAGAGCACATGGCTGGAAATGGACGTGTGCCTTCTTGGGCTTTATTTTTTGCTTTGTTGTGTTAATTTGACATGGATGTCCTAAAAACAAGGCTGCCTATGTACTTGGTTACATGATCTTAGAAAAATGCCTTTCAAAAATCTCTGCAAGGGCTTCCCTGGTGGCGCAGTGGTTGGGAGTCCGCCTGCCAATGCAGGGGACACGGGTTCGTGCCCCAGTCTGGGAAGATCCCACATGCCGCGGAGCGGCTGGGCCCGTGAGCCATGGCCGCTGAGCCTGCGCGTCCGGAGCCTGTGCTCCGCAGCGGGAGAGGCCACAACAGTGAGAGGCCCGCATACCGCAAAAAAAAAAAAAAAAAAAAAATCTCTGCAAGTATCAAATGCCCCATTAGACAAAAAAGGACACACACACACACGCACACGCACACGCACGGGCACATACACTTTATCTCACTCTTTTTTTGTTTGGATCAAGGAAAGACAGTCCCACCTGGCCATGGTCAAACTTGTTGGCCACTACTCCTTCTGACTCCCCAGCGACGTTTGCTTCTCCTTGACCCACTTCTTTGCCCACTCCTAAATCCAAACCTGCTTTGCCAAAGAATCCAATCAGTCACTTACATGTTAGTATGAATTAGATTTCGCACCAGGCTACCAGGTGCGTTTCTAACCTTCTCTCTTAGAGTAAAATGAAAAATTTTGTCCTCTCTAAGGAATTTCAGGCATGGAGGATGCTATCTGGGGAAACAGAGGGGACCATCCCAATATCCCCAGAAATTATTTCTTCACTGCCTAGGAATGGGAGACTCTCATTTCTGCTTCCCTGGCCTAGAAACAATACTTTTTCTCAAAGAAAAATATCTTTGCTTTCTAATCTTTATAAAGAGTTCAAAGAGGGGGCCCAGTGCCTGGAGGGAGGGCTGGCCCAGTATCCAGTGTTGGTGATGCACCCTAGAGGATGACCCCACTCCCTGAGAACATGCATTTGGGAGCAACAGAGCCCCTGGACACCCCTGAGGGAAGTGGGTTCCTAAGTCACCCACCCGTCGCAAATGAGCCCAAGGGATGGAGCTGCAGGGCTGACTCCCCACTGAGACAGGTGTCTGTCTGGGTTCTAGTCCAACAAGCTTCGTACCAAAACCCTGCGGAACACCCGAAATCCCATCTGGAATGAGACTCTGGTCTATCATGGCATCACGGCTGAAGACATGCAGAGGAAGACCCTCAGGTGCTTGCCGGGAGGGTGGGCAGAGAGGGGCCTGAGGCTGGGCAGTCTGAGGCATGCGTGGTTCCTGGGGGCAGCGCTTTAAAACATCTCAGAGTAGTTTTTTGTTTCTTTTTTTCTTCTAAAAAGCAATATATATTCCTGATAGACACTTTTGAAAATACAGATAAGTGAAACTGTTAACATCTTGGTGTCTGGACATTTGGGTTTAGCGTGTGTCTATATTTGTGTGTATGTGTTTGTGTGTGTGTGTGTGTGTGTGTGTGTGTGTGTGTGTGTGCGGAAGTTTTTTTTTTTTAATAAAGTTGAGTGTTTTTAAAAGTGTTTATAAAAATGGACCATCCTATTAAGTAATCAGCCAGTTTCCCTTAACAATATACTGACGCCACTTCATATTCTTCTACAGTGTATTAAAATGCATTTTAAATTATATAAGTAATAAATGAGTACATTGTTCTTGTAAAGAATTATTGAGAAAACAAAGCTGCTTTCAAATGTTAGTCCCCTCCCACAGAAGGAGAAAGCCTGGGTTGCCTTTCTCCTTCTGTGAGTGTGTGTATATTCATTATATACATACATATACTATATATATATGTGTATATATATATATATATATATATATATATACACGCACACACTGTCATTTACAATATAAGAAATATCATGTTGAATATATCTGGAACGTGTCTTTTTCCTTAACAATATATCTTGGGGCTGTGGCCATGAGAAGACATTTAGATCTACCTAATTTTTAACTACTTCAGAGTACTCCATAGCATGGGTCTATCACAGATTTTTTTAATGTTTTATTATTAAGTGTTATGAATATACGGAAAAATATAGAATATAATAAAAACAAATACCCATGAACCCAATACTCAGTCTTTCAAAAATCTTAATATTTGTTGTATTTGCTTCGGCTCTTTTTTGTAAGGAATAAAGCACTACAGATGCAAATTGAAGCTCCTCTTGTATACTTCATCCCCCACCCCTTTCTCTTCTTTCCTCCCCAGGGCGAAACACTATCCTGAATTCTATGGGTATCATTTCCAAGCGTGTCCTATGCTTCAGCTACTTAATTATGTATCTATAAACAATATATGGTATTGTTGGCATGTCTTAAAATTTTATGTAACTGTTTACCACTTTATCCAGTTCCCTGTGGACAGACATTTAGATAGCTTCTACCTTTTTTCTATTACAAACAAATTTGCGATGAGCATTCTTCATGCTTCCTTGTGTTCATATGAGTATTTCCTTAGGACAGAAACTAAGGAGGGATATTTGCTGGATCACAGAATATGGGGTGTGGGTCTTTTTAATTTGGCAAGGCATAAAAACTGGTTTACAAATGGGCTGTTCCAAGTACATTCCTATCAGCTACAATATTATTTTAAGGAAACATAAACATTTTTATTGCAATGTAATAACATCCATTTAGAAAAGTGCACACAGAAAAAGTGTACAGACTGATGAATTTTCACCAAGTGAACACACTGGGTTAAGAGAACAGAACATTCCCAGACTACAGAAGCCCTCCCCTGGTGCCCGCTTCCAGTGAGGACCTTTTCCCCCAGGGGATTCATTACCCTAACTGCTAACAGGAAAAATTAATTTCGTCTAGTTCTGTACTTTATACAGATGAAATCACACCACATAATTCCTTTATGTCTGTCTTCTTTCAGCTAATAGTATATTTGTGATGCTCATCCGAGTTGTTGTGGGTACTTGTAGGTTGTTCTTTCTCATTGCTATTTAGTATTCCATTGTGTGACTATAACACGATGTTATTTATTCATTCTACCGTTAATTGGCATTTGGTTGGTGTTCTGTTTGGGGCTATTACAAATAGTGCTGCTGGGAACATTCTAGTAGCTATTTCTTGCATACATTTCTGTTGTATATACACCTGGGAGTGTAATGGCTGAGCCATGGTGTATGTATATGTTTAGCTTTATTAGAAACTGCCAGTTTTCCATAGTGATTGCACCAATTTACACTGCTACCGGCAATGTCTGGGAGTTCCAGTTGCTTCACATCCTCATCAACACTTTTCCATTTTGGCCACTCTGGCGGGTGTGTAATGGTGTCGCATTGTGGTTTTGCATTTCCCTGATGAGCAATTACAACATTATTTTCAATGCGTACTGTTACATTTTTAGGGTTACTTCATAATTTTCTTAAGAAGTCCCCCCCATTATAGAATACTTATGTTATTTCTGCTTTTTCACAACTATAAACAAAACTGTGGTAAAGATCTTTGTAGTTACGTATTTTTTCACTTATGTCTTCAAGGTAAATTCCTAGAAGTGGCGTTACTAGGTCAAAAATGGTGATTATTCGTGAGTCTTTGGAGACATACTGTCCTGCAGAAAGGATGGTGGTGTTTACACCCTCACCGGCTGAATGGAGACAATTTCTTTCTCCAGTTGTGTACAGTGTGGGGCTCAGCAGGAGGGTGTTCTGACCCTTCAGAACTTTGAACCTTGTTCAACAAATGTTAATGGCCAAGAAGCAAGGTGCTGTTAGTTCCTGTCTGTCCCCCATGGGGGGAAAAGTCCTTTCTTCCTCTTAGTATATGTCAGGATGAATTATCATGCCTCGATTGGTCCTTTTGGCCTCCTGAGGGACCTTTCTCATGACCTGCCCCTTTTTGTGCCTCTGGTCTACTCAATGCTGTGCAAAGTAGATAGCAAAAGACAATATAGTGTTCTGGAAATCAGGAGCTTCAAATTCTGGTTCTGCCCCTTACTGGGGAAAAAATTATTCAACATATCTGGGCCCCAGTCTCCTCTCCAAAGTGGGGAACTCAGAGGTCTGGGGGGAGAAAGAATGAAATGAGAAGAGTCAGCTAAGCTCCTAGCCTAACTTTGCAACAGATGACGCTGAAATGACCATAAACTAGATGTAAAGGGGGCTGAACTTCATTAATCATCAGGGAAATGTATTGGGTTGGCCAAAAAGTTCATTTGGGTTTTTTCCACAACATCTTATGGAATACTAATAAATTAATACTACAAGGAGATACTATGGCCCACTCAGAATGGCTAAAATTAAAGACCGACAAAATCGAAGTTAGAATGAAGAGCAACCAGAGCCTGCATAAACTGCTGGTGGGAGCATAACTGGTGGAATCACTCTGGAAAACTGTTTAGAAGTTTCTACTGAGGTTAAACTTGTGTGTAGTCCATGGCTCAGCAATTCTGCTCCTAGGAAGATACCTAACAGAAATATGTATCTATGCATATAGAAAAGACATGAACATGAATGTTCCATTGCAGCTTTATTCATAACAGCCAGAAATGGCTCAAAACCAAATGCCCATAATTAGCAAAATTATTACAACATATTTACACAACAGAATACTATACAACCAAAAAAGGGACAAATAACTATAGACATGGATGAATCTCACAGACATAATGTTGGACAAAAGAAACCAAATGTAAAAGGGTATACATCTGATTTTATTTAAATGTAAGTCAAAAACAAGACACTGCATCTTGCCAAGAGAACAAGATAGTGATTCTCTCTGAGGGAGGTAGTGACTAGGAGGGATCATGAGGGTCTTCTGGGAGCTGGAGTGTTCTATATCTTGATCTATCTGAGTGGTAGTTACATGGGTGTATGCAAATTCAAAAATCCAACAAGCTAGAAATTTAAGATTTGTGTATGTTATTGCTTGTTAAGTTATACTGTGATCAAGAAGAAATTAGAAGTACCTGGCCTAGTGCTCAATAAATATGAAGTTGTATTATTCCTGTGCACATTACACGTTCCTTGCCAGCATCAATCAGAGCTCTTGGTACATAGTAGGAGCTCAATATATGCTCTTCTTTCTTTCTCCATCCTTTATGTCAATCGCAGGATCTCTGTCTGTGATGAGGACAAATTTGGCCATAACGAGTTTATCGGTGAGACCAGATTCTCGCTCAAAAAATTGAAGCCCAACCAGAGGAAGAACTTCAATATCTGTCTGGAGCGGGTGATCCCGGTGAGTGCCTTTGCCCCAAGGGTTCAATGGGGAAGAAGAGTTGGAGAGGTGGGTGCTGCCTTCTTTTGGGGCTGTAAAGGATGTGATAGATCTGTAGGGTGCCAGACAGGAGAGGGGCTTTGGCAGCTGTTGGAGGGAGGGTGAAGATTTCAGGCCAGAACATGGGGGTTGCATCCTGGCTATGCCTTCTACCAACCCTGTGTTAGCATCACTTCTGAAGGTCAGAGTGGTGTGGCAGAGTGGCCTGCCTGGGTTCAAAGCCAGCTCTGCCGTTTCCCTGCTCCCTGGCCTTCACCAAGGGTCTGAACTATTCTGGGCCTCAGTTTTTCTTGTCTCTAAAATGGGTGTTACGACAGCACCTGCCTCATAGGAGGCAGAACCTAGTACCTAATAAGCACTCATAAATTAACTGTTGTTATTATAGTAAATAATACTGCCTTACCCACCTGTCAGTCAAGAAGTCATAAAGAATCATAGAGATACACAGGAGGCAGGATACCATAGCACTTAAGAGCATGGGCTCTGGAGCCAGACTGGGATTGAGTCCCAGTTTCTGCCACTTATAGTATAACTTGAGTCAAATGACTTAACCTATCTGTGCCTCAGTTTTCTTGTCTGTAAAATGGGATAATATAGTACCAACCTCATAGGGTCTTTTAAGGATTAATGTAAAAGTACATGTAAAGCATTAAAACTGTTATTGTTAGATGTGATACTCACCTTTTGAGAAAGAACAAGAACCAAATCGAGGTTGTCCAATTGGACTACACCTCTGAATCAACTAGAGATTTTAAAACCAGAGCTTTACAAAATAGATTCTGTGGGGGATCTCCCTGGATATTCTGACTTGGCAAGATAGGGTGAGACCTAGCAATCTGTATTGTTAGACATAATCCAACCTACCCCTTTTTACATCTGAGCCACCTGGGGCCCAAAAAGAGGAGCGAGTTGCCAAGGTCATACTGCAAGTCAGCGACCGTGTTCTCAGGCACCAGCCAGAGCCCAGCTTTCTTGCAATGACCTGCGTGCCTGCTCCCCCTGGGCAGTGGGCCAGCGCCCCATTGGGAAGCCGTGGGGGGTGGGAGGGGGACTCCTGCAGCATCCTCCCACCAGATGGCCAGCCTGAGGATGGACTATCTGTGTGCTGCACCATATTTTATAGCACAGACAAAGGAAGACACAACAAGGAAAATTGCAAGGAAGAATTTACACCGAATGCCAGGCTCCCAATAAATCATTAGATGTGCCTAGGAATGAAGCCTTTCCTCTGGGTCTTTGCCTGGTAACAGTTGGCTCTTCAGGCTTTGCCATCCTTCCGTCACTCAGTGAGTCCAGTGGGTCAGCTCCTGGGTCTGCCATCTCGCTGTGATGGACACAGCCAGCCTCAGAGGCACAGAGGTGGCAGGACAGGCCCGCACTGGCCCCACAACCCTGCTGATCATCTCCTTTGCTCTTAAACCTCCCACCACCAACTCCCCTCTTATGCCCCACTAAGGACAGGGACCTCATAAGCTCTGACCCCTCTCCTCTGGACTTCAGTTTTCCTCATTTATAAAGTGGAGAGGTTGGATTTAACCAGTGCTTTTCACATTGTGTTCCCCAGAGCCTTAGAATCCTGCAAAAGGGCCTTAGGAGCCATGGGGGAAGAAGCACCTGGTGGCCCCTGTGCCACTTCATCCAGAGCAGACAAAATCTTGTCTGTTTTGTGTATGGGCTGCTTTGCCACTTATTGGTTGTGGCAAGTGGTTTAGCCACTGTGGCCCTCCGTGTCATCATCTGTAAAATGGGGATAGTAATACAACCTACATCAATAGGCTGTTGTGCATTAACATGGTCTCTCAAATGGTTAACGTTATATACATTTTAGCCGAGTGGGGGAAAGCTGGAGGGCCACAGAAGCTTGGAGAACCCATCCTCATGGCTCTGGATGCCAGTGGAGGGGAGAAGGTGTTTCTGGTTTTTCTTGTGTAGGGAGATGAGCCCCATTGACAATGTTATTTTTCCTTTCTGTCTCCTTCCTCAAGATGAAGCGTGCTGGAACCACCGGGTCAGCCCGAGGCATGGCCCTTTATGAGGAGGAGGTGAGCGCTGAGTGGGTGTTGAAGCCACAGTCGGGGTCTGGCATCTCCCTTTTCTCTCCCTCCCTGGCCCCTTTCCCACTCTTTTACCCCAAACCACCTGCCTGTTGGTTCACCATGAGAGGTGCCCTTGCCCAAGGCATTAGAACATGAGACCAGGAGCATGCTTTTCACACCTGGAGCCCCCAAGGTGGGGGAAGCCCCATCCTCTCATACCCGAGAGACACCCTTGACCTTGTTGGCAGAAGCTCTGCTGGCAGTTCTGCTGCACTAGAGCAATGCCACGCTCCCTCCATGGGGATGTAGGGCAGGTTCTCTGAGCTGTGTGTCTGGCAGAGACTGGAGTTGGGCTTCACAACCATGCCCTCGGCCCCAAGGACTGCACTTTTGAGAAAACTGGGTGGGTGGGGGGAGTCTGAGCTGAGTCACGTTGGAATCAGGGTCAAGCTCAGCCTATGATCAGAGTCAGGGTCAGTCCGTGTCTAAGAGTAAAGCCATTGGCCCCCATGTGCCTAGAACTGGGCCCCTTGGCTTTCATCATTTGCTCCTCCCTGGAGTCTGGGGTGTCTTCTGTCTGTAGTGCTGATTGCACTAGCACTGGCCCACCTCCTCCTACTTTCCACAGACTCTCTCTTTAATGGTCGCCATCCACGTTGCCCAGACCCCTTCCCTCCTGGGCCCACACACCCTCTTCTCCTACTGCAGCAGGTGGAGCGTATTGGTGACACAGAGGAACGCGGCAAGATCCTGGTGTCCCTCATGTACAGCACACAGCAGGGAGGCCTCATTGTGGGCATCATACGCTGCGTGCACCTGGCGGCCATGGACGCCAATGGCTACTCAGATCCATTCGTCAAGCTGTGAGTCAATGTCTGGGGACTATAAATGGGCCCCAGAGGGGGGGTCCTAGATCCTTGCAAAGAGAGAACCAGAGAGCTTCCTTCCCCAAGATCATTGTACATTGAGGCCCAGAGAGGGCAAAGAACCTGCCCAAGGTCACACAGTGAGACGGATGCCCAGAACCGGTGAGTGTGAGTCTGGAGTCTCAGTCAGCCTGGTGTGTCACCCACCCATGTGAGAAGTTTTGTGGCTCTCCTCCTGTGGGAGAGGGGTGGTCGGCAAGGTTACAGTAATCCCATTTGTAGCGCCTGGGAATCAGCAACACATCCCTCCAGAGTCCAGAGCCCCACCACCAAAGAAGCAACCTGACTTTTTCTGGATTCAGTCTGGAAATGCTCAAAGAAAAGACCTTAGGCTTTGGGGTTTTTCCAGTTATCTCAGTCATGGGGAATAAGAGAGACTTTGTGTTCTGGGTCCTCTGAGAAGATGCCAAGAGGGGATTAAACAGAGGAGAAATGCCTATGTGAGAGAAAGTAGGGGAAAGGCAGGGGAAATGGGACAGCAGTTAGACGGCCATTGGAGTCTGACCCTAAGTGAGGGGACGAGGGAGGGAGGGATGGGTGGAAGCATCCCAGATGCAAGTTCAGCAAAGCCATCAGGAAGTCCTCAAGCCAAAATTGGCCATCACATGAGGCCCGTGTCTCCTAGGAGTAGGCCTGCCATAGGTATCCCTGCCATGTTCGGTAGTCAGCTGGGAGTGTGGCTTGGCACAAACATGGCATGGATTTCCAAGCACGGCAGCTGGGGCCTTGGTCATTTATGTTCCCTGTAGTTGGAGGTCCTTCAGGCACATTCTCCAAGCCGCCATTGAATCAGACATGGGATGCACCTCCCATCTCTGCCAGCTACCAGCTGTGTAACTGTCAGCAAGTTATTTGATGTCTCTGAGCCTCAGATTCTTCATTGGTAAAGTGGAAAAAACAAGTCCACTTATTTCCAAGAGTGGCCATAAGGCTCAAATGAGATACCATATAAAAGGAATAAAATTACGCCTGGTACAGAAACATTTAGCTACTCTGAATAGAATTCTGCCTTGCTTGTGGCAGTAAAATGTGTGTTTATGTGGTTGCTGTTGAGAGCCTGAGCTCTGGATCCAGACTGCCCGGGTTTGAATCCCAGATCCAATAGTCTTCAATATTCTCCAGCTGTGTGACCTTGGGCTCATGCCTTAACATCTCTGGGCCTCTATGTCCTCATCTATGAAATGGGAAGAGTAGTATTGGTCATTTGGTCCTGTCCTCCAAGAAGCAGACACCAAGACTAGATGAGATGCTAAGAGATTTGCTGGGGAAGGCGCCTGGGAAGGAAAATTGAGAGAGAGCTGGAGGAGGACCATAGAGACAACAGGCCTGGTGCACGTCTGCTTCCTGGGGGGTAGTGGGAGGATGGTTGGGCAGGAAGAGTCTTAGACTGCAGTGCAGTTCTGTTAAGTTTCAACCACTGTGGTGCGGAATCCTTGAGCGCAGTCGCCCATTAGAGGAGCCCCGCACCTCCCAGAAATGGGGCTGCCTACTGTCGCTGCTGGCTCAGGTACTGGCTGAGAGTAGCCTGTGGGGAGCATGGCCACATGAAAACATAGTGGTGAATTCAGAGCCCAGCAGCTTGTCAGTCTCCCCCTGCAGTTGGAGATCTGAGAGATACATTTTCATGGAGTCGGTGCTCAACAAATACCTGCCATTATTGTTATAAATAATTACTCTCACTATCTTACTTATGGCAAAGAGTGTTTATTAATGATCTCTCCAACCTGGGAGACACTCCTTCCCCCATCCGCACTGCCTCTGACAATAGAAATCAATGCTTCCCTTAAGGTCATGGCTACAAATCAGGCCACAGTGGACTTTGCTCCAGATTTTCTTTGAAAGAGGATTTTAGTTAACAAAAGAACACACATGTCTGGAACGCGTTTGACTTCTAGGAGTAATTTCGTGTAATTTTCTAATTTTCCCACATGGTCCAATAGAGAACATTAGCTCCTGGGCTCCTGTCCTGTACTCCACTGAATCCCAGACACATGCAAATTGTTTTTCTTAAATAACTCTCCCCACCACCCCTTCTCCCATCTACCCAACCCTCCAGAAGAAGTAGAGTTGCAGTGGTCACCAGTGAATCAGCTGCCCTGGTGGGCATTGTAAAAAAGAAAACAGGAGATCATTAACCAATTTAAGATCCAATAAAGTTTTTTAAAGTCAGAATTGCCCTTTATTTTTGTTCAGCATCTGGTACCTTTCAAATCCCCTTTTGTATCTCTTCTTTCAGATTATCCTCAAAAGCAGTTCTGTGAGTGAGAAAGAAAAGTTTGCCTTCTTTACAGATTGGGACGCTGAGGCATGCCGAAGTTACACTCATGTTGAGAGTTGCACAGCTAGTGACAGCTTGCATCAGAATCCAATTGTCCTAACTCATAAGAGTTTTTAGCCCATTTTATTTATTCGCCCAGAAAATATTGATTGAGCACCTACTACGTGTCATGCATTGTGTCTACACTGGGGGAGGAGCCTTCTAGGCAGAAGAAACAGTATGTGCAAAGGCCCTGGGATGGAAAGGAGAGTGAATGGGGTGTGGGGTGAAGCACGTGGCACAAGATCAGGCTGGACAGGAGCAGGGACCCAACCACGTAGAGCCTTACACGGCCACATTAAGGATTTTGAACTTCACCCTGAGGTCAAAGGAGAGCCATGGAATAGTTTTGAACAGGAGACTGATCGTAATCAGATTTGCATCTTCTCCCTTTTGTCCGTACCCTCATCATCTCCCCAGGACCTGGGGGCAGCTTAAGAGATAATCAGTAGTGAAGCCCCAGGCACCATCTTCCAGGTTCTCAATGATCCATTGGGAGAAAGTCCTAGCTAAGAGCACAGACTCCAGAGGCAACAGCTGGGTTGAGTCCCCAGCTGTGTGACCAGAGGCACATGTCTCAACTTCACTCTGAACGCTCAGTTTCCTTGTATGTAAATGGGTGGTTGTACCATCTAGGGTTTGTCGAGGATTAAATATGCATAAGGTGCTTAGGTAATGCCTGGCACCAAGTAGATGCTCTGATGCACATTGGTCATTATTAATGTTGATTCACTTTCTGATCTGTTCATTATTCTCCTGACACTGGGAGGACCTTTGGGGTCATTAAGAGGCTGTTCTTATTCATTAAACTTCATCCATAATAGCCTCTCATGTCTCCTCTCAGCTGGCTGAAACCAGATATGGGAAAGAAAGCCAAACATAAGACTCAAATTAAGAAGAAAACGTTGAATCCTGAATTTAATGAGGTAAGGCTGCCCCATTTTTTGCCATGCTCTGGGATAGTTCCTATATGTGAGGGAGGAACAAATTCCCTGCTAGAAAGTTGTAAAGCACACACACACAAAAAAACTTTCTTACATAGATCAGCTTGAATTATCTAAAGAAGGAATGAGTTCCTCATCATTGGAGGAAATCAAGCCTAAAACAAAAGCCTATAGATTTGGAATGTCATAGGGAAGACACTGTATTTGGAGAGAGAATGAATTAAATCATCTCCAATGTCTTTACCAACTCTAATAGTATATAATACTGATATTTGAGCAAATAAATAGGGGCAGTTGTCCCCTTTGCCACCCACCCAGTTGGCACTGCCCTCTCCCTCTCCCTCTCCGTCTCCGTCTCCCTCCATCCTCAGTGCATCCAGTCCTGCTAAAGCCACTATCTAGATACCCATTGAATGTGCTTATTCCTCTGTATTCACACTGTTGACTTGTCAGGCATCTAAATACTCAAATGTTGAGCACTAGGTTAGGTCCAGCCACACAGCTGTTAGACAAAGCCATAAAAGTGGTGATGCAGAAAAAAAATTAAAAATAAAAATAAAGTGGTGATGTAGGAAAAAAAACCTGCTAACATGCAAAGTTGGTTTTTACCATATGTTATAAAATGGAAAAAGGAAGCCACAGTACAGTATATTCATATTATATTTCTATAATACAATATTCAAATATTTCATATGGTATAAAATTCATATTAATTTTTCAAAACAGACACCAGTATGGTCACACATGGGGAATGTTGACAGTGGTCATTCTTGGGTAGATAGATAACAAGTTTTGGTTATGGGTTTTTGTGGGGTTTTTTTTTTTTTTTTTTTTTTTGCTTCCTTGTTCGTTTTAAAGATGAACAGGAATGAATTTTGTGATTAGGCAGAAGAGTTACTGACAAAATCAGATTATCTGAAAACATAAGCACCTAACCCTCAACTACCTTTAATCTCTGAACAATGGAGAGTGAGGAAAACCACTTCAGAAGCTATCAGAATGGAAGGACTGAGTTCATGGCTATCTGCCTTTAAGGAAACTTGCCCAGGACCAGCCCTCTTAGAAACACCCCACCAGTCTTCTCAACTTCAAGCAGTGTCATTGAAAAGAGAATTATAGGGTCTGGGGGGCTTTATTATACGGAGTGTTAGTTGAGAGGGGTTCTTCAGGCCTGGGGTAAAGGCCCCTTTGATTCCAGATACCCAGTACAAGGTCCGCCCCTTGGTCCATGAACCCCTAAGACTCAGCCTCTTAGCTTCCGATGCCGAAGGCTCAGAGAACCCTGTCACTCACATGTCTTCCTCTGCTGCATCTAGGAATTTTTCTACGACATCAAACATAGTGACCTGGCGAAGAAGTCACTGGACATCTCAGTCTGGGACTATGACATTGGCAAGTCCAATGATTACATCGGTGAGTGCTCCCAGCTCCCGGGGAAAACCCTATCCTCTATCCTCCCAGGAGGGGGGAGCCTTACCCAGGGATGCACAGGGTTGAGGGCACTGCTTTACTTTGGTAATTACATTGTCCAAACGCTAAGTCGGGACCCATGGTCCTCACTTGGGTCCAGTTTGGCTTACAAAGCTGGGAAGATTGGATCACGATTGGTTATTTGCTGAACAAGTCACCTCCAGCAGAATAATTAAATTACAGAAGAGTGGAGCGTGTGGCCTCTGCAGAAAATAGGGTGCAGGGCTTCCCTGGTGGCGCAGTGGTTGAGAGTCCGCCTGCCAATGCAGGGGACACGGGTTCGTGCCCAGGTCCGGGAAGATCCCACATGCCGTGGAGCGGCTAGGCCCACGAGCCATGGCCGCTGAGCCTGTGCATCCGGAGCCTGTGCTCCGCAAGGGGAGAGGCCACGACAGTGAGAGGCCCGCATACCACAAAAAAAAAAAAAAGAAAAAGAAAAAAAGAAAATAGGGTGCAAAGGAAGTCTCCTTAATCTATTTGCAAGTCCAGAATGAAGGTTCTCCTGTTCCCAGTCCCCCTCCAAATAATGAGGAAGAACAGTCATTACAGGTGGAGTAGGGAGGGAATTCCAGACAACGGATACAGCAAGAGCAAAGATGTGCAGGCAGGATTGAGCAGGGTGATGAAACTGACTCTCTGGAAATAGATGATGAGTACCAGAAGTAGTGAGAGAGAATTTCAGTGAGTGGATTGGTGACTTAAAGAAGGTCTTTAAAAATAGACAATGAAGTTGTGACTTGATGCCACAGTAGGGAGCCATTGCAGGTTCTTGAGTAGGTAGTCTGTAGGCAGAGAAAGCCAGTAGTAATAATAACATCATAACCACAACCTCCAGAGAGAATGGATCCCAAGTGGCTGGAGCCGGGGTGGGTCACTGCTTGGTGGCAGTTTTTCCCCAACTAGACATTTGGGTCCAGAATGAGATTCCCGTGCATCCCTCCACTCTGACCGCCTGCCCCTATCTTCCCATCTTGTCCTCCAGGAGGCTGCCAGCTGGGGATCTCAGCCAAGGGAGAGCGCTTAAAACACTGGTACGAGTGTCTGAAAAACAAGGACAAGAAGATAGAACGCTGGCACCAGCTACAGAATGAGAACCACGTGTCAAGCGATTAGGATGGCGCCCAGGTCCCCACCTCCATGCCCCAGCCCATGCCCCGTCACCCCACAGCCTGTCCCAGCTGCCCGTTGCACTCTGGTCTCTCTTCTCTACGCCTCCCCCAACCCCATCACTCCTGGAGCCTGCCTTTGAAGTCTCCCCCGCACCTTGGACATTGCCACCAAAAACCTCCCCTCTCCTCAACACTGCAATGCGGGCTCTGAATGCAGCCCCTCTCTGATCCCTCCAGGATGGAGCCATAGGGATGGGGATGGGGAGATTTTCACAAGGAGGTTGTTAATTTAACAACCTCTCAGCCTGGGTAAATTACAGAGGCTCTTCATCATTTAGGACTGTTTTTAGACCCTCCTGGCCTTGGACACACGCACATAACACACACACACACACACACACACACACACACACACAAACTTGTTTCCTATGTCGACATCCACCTATACCCTCAGTTGTCAGCAGAGCCAGACAAGGCTGTGAGGATAAGCATTTGGGCAGAAATAGAGCATCTCAAGTCCCTCCACCTCTTCACATCATACACCCCAATTGCCACAAAACAGACCCCCATGTTTAAACTCCCCGGTGACTAGGAACACACCCTCCCGGCTCCAGGTGCATCAAGAAATGACCATGCAGAATACCCAAAGGAACTGGGTAGCCCCCCCTCTTTCAGGATGTCCCCTATTTGCTTCCTAGCAGAAACGAGCTCCCATTCTCTACCACCCACCCACTCCCCTTCTCCTCTTTCCCCTTCCCTTAGCCCAAGGCCACGTTCACCTCTCCCTTCCTCACCCTCTCACCTCTTCTCTCTACTCCCACCTCTCGCCCCTTCTCCTTTCTCCGTCTCTGAGGGGGTAAAATAGCAAAAGCAAAAAAGTGTATCTTAACACAGCCTCACCTCCTCGCCGCCTCTCACCAGCCTGACCAGCAAATGCTGAGAAACTGGCAAATCCCTGAACTTCCATGTAGGTCTAAGCTTCTACAACCACCCACTTCTCCCCTTGGCAGAGCCGGGTGTCCTCGGGCCTTGGGCTGCTGCTGGCGCTGCCCTGGGTGCATGGCAGCATCCTGCAAGCTGTGTAGACACCCCGTAGAGGGGCTTTCTCAGCCCCTGGCCTCCCCAAGTGGGCGCAGAACGTGTTTAAACCAGAGGTCTGGGTTCCAGGAGGCCTCTCCAAAGCCCCTAGCCTTTCTCCTTCCTTTGCTCTTAGCTAAATGAACAAATGACCCCCCCCCACTCTCTCTCTCTCTCCCTCTCTCTCTCTCTCTCTCTCTCTCTCTCTCTCTCAGACTCTCTTGCATCCTGTCTCTCACTCAGAATCGCCTCTGGTCTCTCTGTCTCTCTATCTCTTGCACCCTCTTCATTGTGTCAGGAGAACAAAACACCATCATGGACATAAAACTTTAGAGAGTGACAGATCCTGACACCAAAGGCTTTTGTTCCATCATGAATTGTTCAGTCTTTCTTCCTAAAAATTAAGAAAAAAAATTTTTTTTTCAAAGGAGGAAAAGGCAACGAGGACAAACATTATAAGGTTCACGGTCAGGTCATCTTCAGTGCCCTGTGAGAAAGGTTTGATTTTTCCCAATTTCCAGTAAGTCTTCCTTCATGAAAATTGCCCCCCCTCTCCAGTACCCCACCATTATCTATAGAAGTAGCCAGAGGGACACTAAAACTCTCACTTTCTCCAAACACACATCTTTTAACCTTCCATTTCTGGGCCCTCCACCCCTAGCTCCCTTGACAAGTTATTGGAAGTCATTGATTTCTTGCCTTGAATAACCATTTTCTAGACCCCAGGTATTTCGCCTTCTCCACGATGGCCAGCAGCTTCCTGGCTGCCATCTTCCCTCCTGACCCTCTCTCTCCAGTGGCCCCCTTGGAGTGCCCACTCTCAGCCCGCCTCCTGTTCATGGTTTGCCCTTAGGAGAAAGCATGCTGGCTGTGTCTCCCAGGCCTAACGCTGGCATTGGTGCTGGACTCAGCATGCGGCTAGCTCACAGTGCCTCTGTCCAGGCGCGCCCCCTCCCTGATAAATGTAAGCACCTTTCTGCTGGAACACACACACACACACACACACACACACACTACACACGTACACACACACGCCCTCTGGTGCATGCAGAACCACCCATCGCCTTTCTTTGTGATGATGTAGCCAAAAATAAAGTAGGAATATCCAGGAAAACTGATGGCCTGGGTTTTTCCTCTCTGGTTTCTGGAAGCTCTTTCTCCCCACCAACACACATGATGTTACCTGGATAGTCAGTAGTTAATGAGCATCTACCATGTTCCAGCCACTGGGGATACAGCAGTAAACAAGGCAGATGCGGTCCCTGCCCCCGTGAAGTTTGCTTTCTGATGGATATCATCTTGGAAAGGTGGGCTCCAGCCAACTTGACTGACCTCACGTCCTCCTGGAAGAATGCTTTTTGCTGGTGTCCACCCAATAAGAAGGCAGCATCCTCATCTTTTCCCGACTAACCGAACCTTGGGGAAAACTCCCTAGTGGTCGTGGAATGAGATAATTTCAAGGCTGAAAGAGACCACAGAGTTGAGCCAGAGCCTGGTTCAGTCAGCTCACTTATCTGACAGATGAATAACCCAAAGCCCAGAGAAGGGAATGGGCACATCCAACATCTCATGGCTGCAGTGCCAGGAAAGGAGCTAGATCGTTGGACCCCCTGTGCAATGCTCTTAACGCACTGATTATAAGAAGGCAGATCACCAAACACCTCTTTTATATTGAAGCACTTTCCATCCTGCGATGAGCCTTTTCAGAAATGACCCCTTACGTGAGATTCTCAACAGTCCTGAAAGTGAGCTAACTTTTAACTGGAAAGTAACTAACTTTCCAGAAGGATTTTTAAACTCACTACAAGTGAGATTTTCGGCTTACATCAAAAGAGCTTAAGCAACTCATCAGGAAGATTGGTTGCTTCTCAGAAGGAGCTGACAATTCCATCCAACCGAAATTTCTCTTCCATGCCAAGTTTGAGGCAATTTCCTTTTCTCACTCCCAAAAGGGTGGTTCTCACTGTTGGGGGCAGAAGTTGGCATATTAGAATCACCTGGGGAGATAATATTTTTCAAACTACCTATGCTCTCCCTGCCACCATCGCCCCTTCCTGCAGATTCTGCTACACCCTGGGGACCAGAGGTATATTTGAAAATATTTCCTGGTTGAGGGCTTGGGCTTCCCACCTCCATCGTGACTTTGCAAACCACTGCCCGAAAAGTCCATCATTTTACCTACGATTCAGTCAGCTGCCACTAAGTGGAGAGGGGTGCCAGTCAGGGCCACACAGGCCTCTCGGGATGGCAGGAAACCCTACTTGCCGCGCTCTTTCCCTGTGCTCATGGTGGATCACTAATCAATGTGGCATTTTCCCCACAGAACCCACCAGCAGCATCTGCATCCTTCTCAACACAGCAGCCTACCCCTGGCAGCCACCACCAGTCAGTCATGGGCAGCTGAGAAGAAGCCTAATTTCCACCTCTGAAATGGTAGATCTCCTTCCCTCAGCGTGGGACATGCTTAACAGGCTGAGATGAATACACATGAGGAAAGCTTTCATAAATATCAGTACACCTAACTTGACTAATTTTCTTTTTTTCCCCGCTGAAACCAAACATAGTGTAAGAGGCAACGTGCTGTGGTAGAAATCACCTGACCAGAAAAGCACACCAGCTTCTTAATCCACTCAGTGCAACATTCCGATCCTGACTGTCACTTACTAGCTGTGGAACCTAACCTCTCTGAGTCTCGGTTTCCTCATCTGGAAAATGGGGACGATATGTGAGCTTGAGCAAGTCCCTTCCTCCTGTGGGTCTTCAACTGTATAGGCAGGACATCGTTTGTGGTCCCCCGGGCCCACAAATAATGCCTTCATTTCCCAGTCATTCAAAGAAGACCTAGACCTCGTTGAGGGCAGATCCCCTGACTGCAGTCCTGCATTATGTGTTTTGCATAAAACACACAAGAATGAGCCATCTGTAATTTCCTGTTCCTGTTTCTTTAAAGAAAACAAGAACGTAAAGTCACCTGCGAAGACATGAGGGCCTAATTCTGGATTTTTCCAATTATGCCCTCAGTTCTTCTAGAGTTGTCTCACTCATACCTAATTCTCTGCACTGTTTTATGGTACTAGGCTTTATTACATCTTTACAAAGAATTCAGTGCTGGTTTTCTAAGGACAGATAGCTTTCGCACTCATGTTGGATTTGTTTACATATATTTTGTCAAAAGTATATATTTCATTAACAAGTACAGTTGCCCAAAAAGCATTTGGGAGCAAACAGAATCTTTGATAAACATACATTCCAACTGTATGTATAGAGTGTCACATAGATGAATGCCCATCCCCTTCATGGTTCCACATGCCTTAGGCATAAGTCAATATGTTATACAGAAGGAGTGGGGAGTGTCAATTAATTGATGAGCTGGTTAAGACAAGGGTGATTCAAAAAGATAGCTAATTGGCACTGACTACTTCACCCAACAACAGCAGAATACACATTCTTTTCAAGCTCACATGGGATATTCACCGAGATAGACTACCATCTGGGCCATAGAACGCACCTTAACAGATTCAAAAGCATAGATAGCATACAAGGTATGCTCTTTACCACAATGGAATTAAACAAGAAATCAAGAAAAGAAAGATCTGGAAAATTCCAACGTCTTTGGAGATTAAATAACACACTTCTAACACACACATGGGTCTAAAAGTCTCAAGAGACATTGAAAAAATATTTTACACTCAAGGAAAAGAAAAAATAAAATAAAATTTAGAGACACAGTGAAAGCAGTGCTTAGAGGAAAATTTTTAGCACTGAATGCGTATATTAGAAGAGAAGAAACATCTAAACTCAGAGATCGTGGAGCAACAGGTGAGACTATTCTGCAATGATTTCATAATTGGTGGAGACAACACATTATGATTTGGCAAACCCACAAAATGTACAACGTAGTGTGAACCCTAAAGTAAACTTTGAACTTTAATAATAAAATGTCAATATCAATTCATCTTGCAACAAATGTACCACACCAAATTTGATAACGGGAAACTATGGGTGGAAGGAGAGAGGACATAAGTGAGCTCTGTACTTCAATTATTTTTTAAACCCAAGACTTCTTTAGGAAATAAAGTCTATTAATCAAAAGGGGGAAAAGTATAGGACAATGTCGTTTACAAAAAATAGACACATGGTTAGAGTTTGTGTGTATGTGTGTGTGCGTTAACCTAGAAAAAAATATCTGGAAAGATCTCCACCAAAATGTTTATAGATGTAGTCTTCGAAGTTTAGGATCCTGGATGGTCTTTATGCTCCCTGATTTTTCTGACATTTTTCTTTTTATAATATGCAGGTACTGCTGTAAAGATCATAGGAGACCATAAACCAATTTTGTAGGTAACAAAAAAAGACAAAGGAAACCCCCCCAAAAGTTTTTACTTATGACTTCTCTTGGGTGAGGTACTAAGCTGGGTTGAAAAGCAACATTTTCAGAACAGTCTGAAGAAAGGCCTGATGTTCTAGGGGGCTGGATAAAGGCAGAGTAAGTCTCAGAGAGCAGGGGAAAGAGCTGGGAGACACAGGGTCCAAGGGGTTTTTGATTTCTTAAAGGCAAAGAACAAGGTTATGGCTCCTCCCTTTCAAAGAAAGGAAACCAGTGACAGTCCAGACTCAGGGCACAGCTCTACCCTTTCGAGAAAATGAAACTAACAGCCTCCTAGACCCAGGCAGCAGGAGAGGTAGAAGCTTAACAGGTTTTGGCAGCCAACTCTGCTGCCTCTGGCTCTCCTGCCCCTGCCTGAGCATCATGAAGAAGCTTAGAAAGACCCGAGCCAACCAACTGGACAAGTTAATCGAAGACCGCCTCCTGCCAGACGAGGATTTCCGCGCGCAGGTCAGTGAAGCCATCCGCACCATCTGCAGCTTCCTGAAGGAGAGGTGTTTCCGGGGGGCCCCCCACCCCCAACTTCGGGTGTCCAAAGTCGTGCAGGTGAGTCCAGAACTGCCTGGCTGGGGAGAAGGGGGCTGAATGAGCAAGTGTTCCCACAGAGACAGAGAGCAAAAGGTTGAGGTCTCTGGGGCTGGTGGTTTCTGATTTATCCATGCCAAAACTATAACCACAGCTTGTGAAAGTAGCTTCTGGGGTGAGGGCCTCCACCTGTAAGCTTTTAACAAATGCCCAGGTGAAGTTTATAAACCACCTATGTCACGTCCACCACAGAGATAGACAAACTGAAGCCCAGCTGTATCAACAATCCGCTAATCATCGACCAGGCTGGGGACACACCATGCCTGCAGACTCATGAGCTGGTTAAGAGTATAAGTTTTGAAAGCAGATAGCACCTGCTGCTGTGAAATCTTGGGCGAGTCACTTAACCTCTCTGTGCGTCAATGTCATCATCCATAATTCCCAGTACTTTGCAGGGCTTGCAGATCAAGTAAAATAAGCCATGGTCCAGTTTACAGTATTAATTATATAAGGTCAAAAAGAACAGGGCATAAAGAACACAGACCCTGTAAAAAGGCAACCAGGGTGTGAATTGCATCTCTGCCACCTACTAGCTGCGTGATGGGGCCAATACATAATCTCTCTCAGCGTCTGTTTCTCCATCTGGAAAATGAGAACAGATAATAATAGTAACTAAATCATAGAGTTTTTGTGAGCATTCTAGGAGTTGACTGGTAATGCCTTCAGAACAGTGGCTAGCACTCAGAATGTTAGTGATTGTTCTCAGCATTTTATTTAGGAAGGCTCTTCTCAGTGATAAATGTCAGTTCTCATTCTCACCACCTTTTTTAGGGTGGCTCCTCAGGCAAAGGCACGACCCTCAAGGGCCTATCAGATGCTGACCTTGTCATCTTCGTCGCCAGTCTCACAAGTTTTCGGGAACAGCTTCAGCACCGAAGAGGATTCATCAAGGAAATTAGGAGACAGCTGGAAGCCTGTCAAAGAGAGGAAACATTTGAAGTGGAGTCTGAGGTCCAGAAACGGTGAAGGAAGAAGCCCCGTGCTCTCAGCTTCATGCTCAGGTCCCCTCGGCTCCTCCAGGGGGTAAAGTTCGATGTCCTGCCCGCCTTTGATGCCCTGTGTGAGCACTCCCAGTCACAAGGTGTTTCAGCCTTTGTCCTATGTTAGGGCTTCTTCCTCTTTTTTTTTTTTTTTCATGTTTCTGAGCAGAAATCTTCCTCAGTTCAAGAGTCTATTAAAACATAAACATGCCTTCAACATGAGGAGGAGATCTTAGTATCTCTCTCGGAGCAAGATAACTAGGGTCGTATTCAGCCACCACAGTGACATTAAACAACAAATTGGTACAATTTGGGGGTAAGACTTTTTTTTTTTTTTTTTTTTTTTTTTGTGCGGTACGCGGGCCTCTCACTGTTGTGGCCTCTCCCGTTGCGGAGCACAGGCTCCGGATGCGCAGGCTCAGCGGCCATGGCTCACGGGCCCAGCCGCTCCGCGGCACGTGGGATCTTCCCGGACCGGGACACGAACCCGTGTCCCCTGCATCGGCAGGCCGACTCTCAACCACTGCGCCACCAGGGAAGCCCAAGACATTTCTTATACAATACCTGCCAGGCTTACTAGTTCTACTTATGGCAAATTGTGTGAATCTTACCTTTCTATAAATGAGGCAGCAAAAGATGCACACTACTACATATAAAGTAGATCACCAGCAAGGTTTTACTGAATAGCATAGGGAACTATATTCAATATCTTATAATATATCTTGTATATTTGTAACTGAATCACTTTGCTGGACACCTGAAACTAACACAATATTGTAAATCAACTATACTTCAATTTAAAAAAATAGATAAATCCCAAAACACTGAGGCAGCGTATATCTGGTGGAAACACAATATGTTAATTTCATCTTTTATCCAAAGCATAAGGGAATATCCTCAAATTTATCTGAGGGTTGGAATCTGTAGACAATCTGCAGGAACATTGGGACAAGAAGCAGTACATCTCTGAGGCTCAGTTTCCGCTGAGTACCTTCCATGTGCAAGGCACTGTTCTATGGCCATAAATGAGACAGACGGGGAACTTCTCTCCTGGAGCCTGACTATAATAATTTAAATACCACAAATGAAAGGATAACTTGTTGAGACAAAAACTAAATATGGTGATTCAAAAGAGAATGATGGGGCTTAGAGGGAGTGTTTAGACAGGGCAAGAAGGGAGGTGACCACTGACCCGAGGCCCGAGGGATGAGAGGAAGCCAAACCTGGGAAGATCTGGGGGCTCCAGGAAGAGGAAACAGCAAGTGCAAAGGCCCTGAGACAGGAATGAGCTTGGCATATTTGAAGAAGAGAAATAACCAGGGGAGTAAGTAGCAAAGGGATCAAGGCAAGAGGTGA
>NW_021703765.1:72127418-72238598 GCF_005190385.1 Monodon monoceros
AGGCATCGGGAGGGGGAAGAAGGAAGGGGAGGGGAGGGGAGAGGAGTCGGGAGGGAAGGGAAATCACAACTCCTTCCTTCCTGTTACTCTGGACAAAACCAAGGGTCATCCTTGACTTCTCCACACACACCCCCCATCCAACCTGTCAGCAAATGATGTTGGTCCTCTATTAAAATATATTTATAATTCATCCATCGTCACCTCCTGTGTCACTCTCACCCTGGTCCAGGTCATCTTGAGAAGCTCACAGGATCTGCCCTCGACCTCTCTGAGCCCCAGTCTCTGCCCCCTCACCACCACCCCCAGGCTATGCTTTCCTCTTCATTAATCCTCCAGGAGGGAAACTCTACTCCAGCCTCAGGGCCTTTGCATGTGCTTATTTGTTTGTTTATTGTCTATCTCCCCACTAAAAATGTACAGGAGCAGAAGGATTTATATGTTTGAATCCCTGCTGTATCCCAGGGACCTAGAACAGTGCCTGGTGCGTAATAGGAGCTCAAAAAATAATTGTTAGATGAATTAATGAGTGCTACGTCCCCACGCCATCACCACACACACACACACACACACGCACACACACACACACATACACACTTCTGTTCACTTCCTAGGTGTCTGGCTTTGGACAAGTGAATTAACATCTCTGTGGTTCCTGTTTTCTCATTTGCAAAGAGTAACATGGCACAGCAATAGTAAATCACATACCGTGATATCTGGCATATAGTCGGTCCTAATAAATGTCCTTTCTCTGAGCTGCCACAGGAAAACACATCATAAAAGCTAACATGGATTGTGCACTAAGCTTATGCCAGATTCATCATATTTAAAATTTTGTGGATGTGATATTCATTTCTGTTTACTTTCAAATGTCCCATATCTTATTTAAGCATCATGGTGATTCTGCGACCTGGTTAAGGGTATTATTATTAAACCCCTTTTACAGAAAGAGAAACTAAGTGTCAGAAGACACTTTCAGCTAATAAACAGCAGAACAAAAACAAAAACAGCATTTGGGTCTTCAGACTGAAGAGTTTACTTAACATGTAATAAGCATTCTATATATATTTAGATGAATAAATTGAGTTAAAGAAAGTAATTAAGGATAAACTTCCTACTTTAAAAACATTTGCTAGACATCTCAATTTGCTTTGCAAGAATTTTGATCATGGCACTTGAGCGTTTTAGAACTTACAAAAGTGGTTCTTGACAAGTGCAACACTGCCCCCCAAGACATACTGAAGCTTCATAAAGGCATTTTTGTGATGTGGGATAAAGATGCTGCTGGTAATGAGTGGAAAGAAGCCAGGAATACTAGTTGTTTTACAATGAGCAAGACAGTCCTACTCAGCAAAGAATTGTCTCTTTATTTCCTTTTTTCTCCTTTAATTCCTCCCTCCCTCCCTCGCTTCCTTCCTTCCTTCCCCTCTTTCTTTTTCTCTCTTCTCTCTTCTAGAATAATAGAGGAATCGTACAATACTTTAACTCCTCTAGCCCCATCATCACCACCTTTAACTTACATCCAACTTTTGTTGTATATTTTAAGTCTCTCAATATTGTCAAGTGCCCCAAAGCATTAGTATTGTTTTACAGAGCCAATGATCATTGAATCTACCCGCGTGTTTACTGCTTTCTTCACTATCGATTCTATGCTACCTCTCTCACCTTCCATCTGGGATTGTTCTTCTTCTTCCTGAAATATGCCCTTTAAGATTTCTTTTGGTGACCGTCTTCTGATAGTAAACATGTCAGTTTTTGTTTGTCTGCAAATGTCTTGATTTTCCCTTCATTGCTGTCAGGTATTTTTGCTGGATTGATATGCATTTCAGTACATTGGATATATCATTCCATCTTCCAGTGTTGCTAGTGAGAAATCAGTTGTCAATGTCACTGTGGTGCCTTTGTAGGTAATCTATCTTATTTCTCTGGCTGCATTTATATGTTTCACTTTTACTTTGATTTTGTTTGGTTTCAAGCTGATGTGTCTTAATGATGATCCCTTTTTATTGGTCCTGCTTGGGGTTCATGGGGCCCTTCACTGGGATTCCTGAATCTGTGGATATCCTTCATCAGTTTTGGAAACTCTCAGCCATTCTCCTAAAATATTATCGTTCTCCCTTTCTCTTCTTGCCTCTTAGAACTCCCATAAAATGTATGTTAGACCTCCTCGTTCTCTCTTCCAAACCTCTATCCCCTGTTCTACATTTTCCATCTTTTTCTCTCTCCATGCTTTATTCTGAATAGTTTCTTCTAATTTACCTTCCAATCACTAATTTTTCCTTTAACTATGTCTATGCCACTGAGCTATTAGTTACATTTTTGTCATTTTTGTTCTAGGATTTCTATTTCATTCTTTTTTAAGTCTGCCATGTTACTTTTTCTGGCTTCTAGGTACCTACTATTTCAAATGCTTATATGTTTGAACATAATGTTCCTAGTTATTTTAAAGCCTGTGTTTAAATCTTCAATATTTAAAGTTTTGTGGATTTATTACTATTTTCTTTTTTGTTTTTGTTAGTCATCACTCTGGGTGTCTTGTTTCTTTGTGTGCCTGGATACTTATGTGATGGTCGTTGTACATGAAAGTTATCTGTGAAAGAGTTGGAGACTTTGGATTAAATATCTTCCTCCAGGGAAAAAAAAAAAAGTTTGCTTCTTTAAGCTCTTAGGAACACTACAAGTCCTTCCTCTCAGTTAATTTTCATAGTATCCTTCTGAGGAAGGTGCAATTATTACCATTCACTTGGCAAATGAGAAAAAATAAGGCTCCAAGAGTCTACATTGTCTGCTCAGAATCAGATAATGGTGGAGCCAGGATTCAAACCCACATCAGTCAGAATCCAGAGCGCAAGCCTTTAACCAGGGGTCAGTAAACTTTTGCGTAAAGGGCAAGTTAGCAAATACTTTAGACTTTATAAGTCACACGGTCTCTGTCACAAATACTCAACAATGCCTTTGTAGCATGAATGCCACCATAAACTACACATAAATGAATAGGTGCGGATTTGCTCTCAGAAAATTTTATACACAAAAACAAGTGGCAGGCTGAATTTGGTCCATGAGAAATGTGCTTTACACGAAAGCTAGAGAAACCCACTTTTCTGATTGTTTTTCCTCTACTCAGTGTAAGGAGAAGCTTGGGAAGCCGCTGCCCCCACAGTATGCCCTGGAGCTTCTGACAGTCTATGCTTGGGAGCAAGGAAGCATGGAAACAAGATTCAACACAGCTCAGGGATTTCAGACCGTCTTAGAATTAGTCCTGAAGCATCAGAAGCTTTGCATCTACTGGAAAAACTATTACAACTTTGAAAACCCTATTATTGGACAATACCTGAGAAAGCAACTTGAAAAACCCAGGTACTCTATCCCCAAATGGCTTAGCTCCCCACATAAATGACCCCCTGATTACAGCTGTGGCAGATTGGAAATGTAGGAAGTGGGAGAGTTCCACATTTATTGATCATCTTCTGGTACTAATCATTCTGCTGGGCACTTTACTACTACCATCTAATTTTTTTTAAGCATTAAAAATATATATTTATTTTTGGCTGCTTTGGGTCTTCGTTGCTGCATGCAGGCTTTCTCTAGCTGCATCGAGCAAGGGCTACTCTTCGTTGAAGTGCACAGGCTTCTCTTGTTGCAGAGAACAGGCTCTAGAGCGCAGGCTCAGTAGTTGTGGCGCACGGGCTTAGTTGCTCCGCAGCATGTGGGATCTTCCCGGACCAGGGATTGAACCCATGTCCCCTGAATTGGCAGGTGGATTCTTCACCACTGCGCCACCAGGGAAGCCTTTCCATCTAACTTTAAAAACAATGTGCAAGCAACCCTGTGAGGCAGGCACTATGCTACCTGCTTTACAGATGACTAAACCAAGATTCTGAAAGGTAAAGAGCTTGTCCAAAGCTTAACAAAAAATGAGTGAAACAGCTGAAATTTCAACTAAAATAACAACAGCTGCAGCAACAATAATAAGTGCTCCCAGGAACTAAGAGCTTGCTATAAGACTAACACACTCTAATAGCAGTGTAAAAATTATGATTATTGTAACTGCCATGTATTGACCCCTTATTATGTCCCAATTACTGTGCTGAGCATTTCACTTGCTTGTCTAGATCCTCATACAACATCCTTTGAGGTAGGGATGTTCAATTCTTCCCATTTCACAGGTGAGGATACTGAGGATTAGAGAGGTCAAAAGACCTGCCCAAGGTCACACCCCTAATAAAGGGCAGAGGTAAGATTCAAACAGAAGTCTATGAAAACCCAAATGCAAGGCTCCTCCCTCTGTTCACTGTGCTCCATAGGGCAGGGCACCCAGGACACACCCCAGGGAGCAGTGCCCTGCTGGACCCCTCCTGCTGCCCTGAGTCCCAGCCTGTGCCAGGCTGGTACTTTTCTCTTCCAGAAGCATCTAGACCCCCCAGACATAGCCCAGCTTCTCACCTATTCTCTCTCTAAATATTGCTCTTCAGGCCTGTGATTCTGGACCCGGCTGACCCTACAGGAAACGTTGGTGGTGGAGACCCACTTAGCTGGCAGCGGCTGGCACAAGAGGCTAGAGCCTGGCTGAGTTACCCATGCTTAAAGAAATGGGACGGGTCTCCAGTAGGCTCCTGGGATGTGTCGGTGAGACCTTCTGCTTCTTCCCTGCCGTCCTTCCCCCACCCCCTCCACACAGCATGGGGCATGTAGATAGAGACCATTCTTTCCTAAGAAATTGCCTCTTGCTAGAGGTCACTCACATTCATATAGTGTCAGGCTGTGCTCTCTATTTTACAATCATTTTGGCCCCATACAGAGAGCTCCTGGACTTCTCACATCCCTCACCCAGAGTTCATTCTTTAATTAATGCCTCCTTGTCTGGAAGTAACTTTTTTAACAGCTCCAGTTGGCTCATTCCACTAAGAAGAAAAATAAACAATAACAACCACCACTTAATAAATACCTGCTTTGGGCTCAGGTTCTGTTCTAAGCCCCTTAAATTTCATTATTTCATTAAATCCTCACAACACCCCATGAGATATGTTTTCTACTCCCATCTTGCAGATGAGAAAAGGAGGCTCAGAGAGGTGAAGTCACCTGCTCAAGGCCACTCAGCTAGGGAGTGGTAGAGCTGGGATCCTAACTCGGTAGACTCCAACGCCAGTGTTTATTCCACTGAGCTAAACATCCTGCCTTGTATCCCCTCCCCCCTCAATATCATGTGACAAATGAGCGACTCAGAGCAGCTGAGGACGTGGGCATGTCACCCAGCTAAGTAGGTGCTGAGGGTCTGATCTTCCCACTCCAAGAGTAGAGATCTTTCTCATGCCGGGGTGGGGGGGGTTGATGATGTCATAGATGGGTTTCCTAGGAAACAGACTCTGGGATGAAGTTTATGTGCAGGATGTTTCAGGGGAGGACCATTGGATCCAACACCTGTGTAAAGGAGGGGAATTAAGCGGGTACCAGCACAGGGAGAGGTGCAGCTGGGGAGCCCTGGAGCTTCAACGGCCTTCAGAGTTGTCCTGCAGAAGGCTGAGGTGGCAGGTCTTTTATACCATTCAGTGGATCAGCCACGGAATGGACAACTCAGGAGGGGGTGTGTCCTTCCTCGAAGGGGATGCAGGTGGCACATCACAGTGTCCACCTGTCCACCATAAATGTTCACTGAGAACCAGTGCCAAGGTGGGAGGCCCAGCTCTCCAGTGTGACCATGTGCTTCACCCTTTCAGCCCCAAGACCATAGTGACCTGATGTGCGAGGACTATGGTTTTAGACAGAGCTATGGAACCTCTCCGAGACCCACACTCCAGGGAGGAGCCCCTCCCCAGGTGGAAGAGAACTGGGCATGTGCCATCCTCTGAACGCCAGAATCTCTTAAAGGCAAGGTCTCCGGGGCCATCTGGGCCAGACCTCTCATTTCTAGGGGCGGGGCGGGGGGCCTCAATCCCGAGAGGGCCATGAGTTGGTGTCAGACCTGGGTCCAGAATCCAGGTCTCCTGACCCCCATCCTTCCCGCCATTCTGTGCTCTCTCTTCTTTTACAGATAGCATTTTCCCACAGCTCCCTCCCCACCAGAGCCTGTTCTCCGACAATATCCTCTGAGAGGCAGCAGGAGAGACTCAGACAAAAGAGAGGAATCCCAGTCTTCACACTCTTCTCTGTACCTGGTGGGAGGGCTGTGGTCCAATTTATTGTCAGTAACAACAAAAATAGTAGCAAATACCATTTGCTGGGTGTTAATTAACCACAAGGCACAGAGCCAAGAAGTATATCTGCATATTATATGTGTGTGTGTATGTGTATGTGCGTATTCATTGATTCAACTTAAAATATTAATTGAGCACCTGCTATGTGCCAAGCATCGTTCTGGGCACTAGAACATAGCAATGAGCAAAGCAGACAAAAACCCCTGCCTCATGGAGCTGACATTTTGTGGAATATTCTACTGTTGGATAGACTAGGATCCTTCCAAGTTTCAATTACAGGTAATCCTGAGACAAACATCTTTGGTTCACCCTTTGTCCACATCTCTGATTATTTATCCAGGAAAAGTTTTAGAACTGCCCTGTGTAATACAGTAGTCACTATTGAGCACTTGAAATGTAGCTGGACCCAATCGAGATGTGCTAATCTTTATACTTTTATGAATTTTCAGATTTTATTAATTTTTGGCCATAAGTTTGTACTGTTTGTATGACCACAAGAAACAATAAAGCAATGTTTCTTGCACAAAAAATTTTAATAAGTATTTCTCTCAGCTGAGCTCTGGTAGTTTGTGCAAAGCCAGCCGACCCAGGTTATAGAAAAGTCTGGGGCACTAGTATTGGGAGCTGTTGGTTCAAGTCCAAATTCATGAGATTTGGAAACAGAGGAGCACCTGTGTAAGGGATGACGGAAATGCTGGAATGAAAATTGGAGCACCGGAGCCATAAATTTTTGATTCCCCGGAGAGAAAGCCCCATTCTGGGCAGTTCCTTCTGGGGAAACAAAAACAGGCAGATCTAATGTTTAGCCAAAGGAGATAAGGGTGGAGTCCCTCCCTGCACCCCCATTTGAGGAACCACCTTGCTGTAGCCCATAGCAGCTGCACCATTTACATCCCCTTCAGCAATAAATGGGGGGTTCAGTCTCTCCACATCTTTGCCAACGCTTTGTAATTCATGATCATTTTGATTATCACCATCCTAGTTGGTGTAAAAGAGTTATGTACTCTCAAAATAATTGGGCCTGCTAAGCAAGGTCAAGACCCTACCTGGGAAAGAATGGGACCCTGACACATAGACTGCGGACATAAGAGTGGAAGCCCCTGAAAATCTTGAATCCCCAGACTCCTCTGAACCTGGGGTTCAGAAATGTCTCCCCCTTGCAAGGAGACTCTGCAGAGGTCTCTCTTCCATAAGACCCCGCAGGACCGGCACCCACTTCCCCTCCTGCCCACTAGGACTGAGTAGGGTTGAGTCCCAAAATAGCCCAGCCGGGGGCGCGCTGGGCCTGCTGAGGGAGGGATGGACCTATATCCCAAACAGCCAGAAGACCCGGTCAGCATGTAGCAGCAAAAGTCAGGTGGGTGTGTGTGGAAGTGACCCCGAGGGCACTTGATCAAGAGGCTACAGTGTCAGGTCAGATGCGGAAGAGTTTATTGACTTGGAAGTCCCCTCCTGGAATTCAGGACTTCACACCCTGGCAAGGACCCCAGGAGACCGTGCAGAGTTGCTGTTAGCCAGGCTCTTAGAATGGAAAAAGTGAGAGCCTCTGCCGGGTGAGAACAAAATGCTGATATTCCCATGGGAGATGGTGGAAGATGGGATTCAAAGGTCAGGGAAGTGGATATGCTTGGGTGGATGTGCTATATAAGTCCAGAAAAGCCACCAAATTATCTCCCGTGGAAAAGCAGAGAATACAACGTTACCAAGGCCATAAAGAATACGCCAGTGAGAGGACTCAGCATCACTAAGAAGCTCGGGTGGCCTCCTCCATAGAAGATGCTGTCACAGGCCTCCTAACAGCACTGGGGATGGTAGAACCCCGAAATCATAGCGGCCATGAGACAACACTTACCCGTGACGTGGACACACTTCTCTTCGTGAGTGGTAGGGTGGAGGGGCAGTCAGGATGGCCTGACCCACAGAGAATTAAGGAGCTGGTCATAAAATATGGTGTCCCTGGGACCAAACTAACTGGGCCACAAATGAGGGACGCTCAATCTGCCCCATCAAACTACTTCAAGGATGGACCATTAGAACACTGAGAGATTCCCCCAATAAAAAGTCACCGTCCCTTTCCCAGTGGCTTCCCAGGAGACCCATCTCTGACACGTGACATCTAAATGTAACATGATCCTAGATTTGGGGGAGGGGGGGTTGCTATAAAGAACAACATTGGAATAACTGGTAAAAATTGAATATAAGAATATATCCATTGTATATGCTATAAGGGATGATAGCATTGTATCAAAGGTACAATTCTGAATGGGGTTGTCATTCTGTGTTTATGTAACAAGATACCCGTATTCTTAGGGGATACATATGGAAGTATTTAAGAGTAAAGGGGACTGGGTGATTCTGATGTGTCCATGAAGGTTCATCACTTGTAACCAGTGTCCCACTCTCCCACTCTGCTGGGGGATATTGGTAGTGGGCAAGGCTGTGTGGCTGGGGGAGGGGGAGGAGGCGGTATACAGGAAATCTCTTGGCTTCTGCCCAGTTATCTGCAACATGCACTCAAATGGCTCAGTAATAATGATACTGATACATAGAGAATGAGGAGCAAATGTGGTGATTTTCAGGATGAAGGATATGAGAGAGTTCTTTGTGTTTCAAAAGATTTCAAAATAAAATATTTTAAAAATAAAAATAAAGCATAGACTTTGGAAAACGGGTAGTTAGAACCTAGTCAGACAACTTACAAGCTGTGTGACCTTGGGCAAATTTTTTCAACTCTCTGAGCCTCTATGTTCTTATCTAGAAAAGAAGGCTTATGACCTCTGCCCACCCAGCCTACCTCTAGGTGTTACAGTAGAAGTCAGATAAAGGCAGGGAAGGGCCCTTAATGCGCAGGTGTGATAAGCAACTTTCTCCAGAGAAACTGAACAGTGAAAATGAACACATAAAGGGAAACCTCATTTTAAGTGGAGTCAGGAGACCAGAAGGGGGCGCTCTCACACACCTCACGTACCACCCTAATTCAGTCATAGGAAAGACAGTCAATCAACAGACCCCAACAAGAAGCATCAACAGGAAAAAACTGTCGATGACAGGCCTGGACAGGAAAGATGTACATTGCATGTCTTGGAGGAAACCGACTACCCCGGCAACTAAGCCAATCACCTGTCATCAGCCTGAATTCTTGCTTTTCTCCAATGGACTCTCATTCAAAACAACCCCTCCCAACTTCCTCCTTTTTCTCTATAAAATAATGTTCCTCTTCTTTGTTTGTTGGACTTGCCTATGGCTTATGCTATAGCCTGCTTGTCCCAAATTGAAATTCTTTGCTGTTCCTGAATAAAGCCATTTTACTGGTAAAATAACTGGCTGTTTTACTTTTGAGGTTAACAGAACTATAGGTTTTATAGATCTAGATTTAGAGAAAGATTTGTTTTAAGGAATCGGCTTGTGCCATTGCAGGGGCCAGCAAGTCCAATTTCTGCAGGGTAGGCTGGCCGGCTGGAAACCCAGGGAAGCATCTGCTGGTAGAGTTCCTTCTTCCTTGGGGGAGATCAGGCCTTTTTCTTTTTTTTTTTTAATTGATATTTTTGGCTGCATTGGGTCCTTGTTGCTGCTCACAGGCTTTCTCTAGTTGCGGCGAGCAGGGGCTATTCTTCATTGTGGTGCACGGGGTTCTCATTGTGGTGGCTTCTCTTGTTGCGGAACACAGGCTCTAGGCGCACAGGCTCAGTAGTTGCAGCACGCAGGCTCTAGAGTGCAGGCTCAGTAGTTGTGGCGCATGGGCTTAGCTGCTCTGCGGCATGTGGGATCTTCCCAGACCAGGGTTCGAACCTGTGTCCCCTGCATTGGCAGGCAGATTCTTAACCACTGTGCCACCAAGGAAGTCCCCAGGCTTTTTTCTATTCATGCCTTCACCTGATTGGATGAGGCCCGCCCACATTATAGAGAGTAATCTGCTTTCCTTGAAGTTTATTGATTTAAATGTTGATCTCATCTCAAAAATACCTTCAAAAAAAGATCTAGAAGACTGTTTGACCAAATATCTGAGTACCATGGTCCTAGCCAAGTTGACACAAAATTAATCATCACAACAGAGAAGGGGGTCTGCTTCTGTCCCACCTTGGAGATGTTTGCTTTCTGTGTTACAGAGGAAGCCAGTGGGAGCTGCCTGGGAGTTTCATTTTCATGGTCCTGGACACAAGAGTTGCACGTCTGTCTCCCCTCTGGCCTGTGTGCTCCTGGGCCTGTTTTCCTTCCTTGCTGGGTGGGGTAAGTGCCCGATGAAACCTGGCAGGTGTCCATGTGTGTGCTGAGGAACTGGGCACACAGACACAGACCTCTTGGGACCTGTGTTTGCTCGGTGGCAGAACTAAAACTCGAGTGGCTGAGCCCTTGCCTTGCTGTGTGTCCCTGAACAAGTCAGCGCCCTCTCTGGGTCTCTTTCTCCTCACTGTTCTCATTAACTCTGAGTTCCCAGGCCATTGGGAACAGGGAGAAGGGGAAAGAGCCTCAAAAGATGACCTCTGGGAAAATAATCTAAAAAAACTATATATAGATATAACTGAATCACTTTGCTGTATACCTGAAGCTAACACAATATTGTAAATCAGCTATACTTCAATTAAAAAAACAAGAAAAACAAAAAAAGAAAGGAAAAAAAAAGAAAAAAGATGACCGTTGGCCCCCTATGAAGTTATTTGCTTAACAAACACTTTACAGCTCCAGCCATGTGCCAGGTCCTGTTCTAAGCACTTTGCAAGTCTTTAATCCTTGCATTAAGCCTGTGAGACAGGTACCATTATTATCCCCATTTTATAGATGGGGAAATCAAGGCACAAAAAGGACTGGCAATGTGCTCAAGGACACAGATGTCGCATGTATCAAGCCCTCATAGTCCAGCTCCAGAGGCTGCATTTTTTTTTTTTTTTTTTTTTTTTTGCAGTACGCGGGCCTCTCACTGCTGTGGCCTCTCCCGTTGTGGAGCACAGGCTCCGGACGCGCAGGCTCGGCGGCCATGGCTCACGGGCCCAGCCGCTCCGCGGCACGTGGGATCTTCCCGGACCGGGACACGAACCCGTGTCCCCTGCATCGGCAGGCGGACTCTCAACCACTGCGCCACCAGGGAGGCCCTGGAGGCTGTATTTTTAACTGCCAGTATTCCTTGAGAGCAGCTGAAAGGCTGATCATCACAGCTTGGGGGAGGGCAAAACCCTGGATTGAGGCAGCCGGCTGGGAAGGTTCTGTGAGTTTCCTTTTCCCCAGACATGAGTTTCGGTTTCAGTCTCCGGGCATAGGAGTTCCTCATTCTCTTCTGCCTCCAGCTCTGCCATTAGCTGTCATTTCAGCAGCCAGCCAGAGCAATGGGAAACTGGGAGTCCCATCTCTACGAACGGCCTGCCCAGAAACTGGGTGAGTTTACCCAGGACAACCTGAGGCCCTTTGAAGACTGTCAGAAACAGATCGACCAGACCGTGGACACCATCTGTGCAGTCCTGCAGGAAGCTGAGTAGTTCCCCCTGGTGACCGGCGTGGCCAAAGTGAGTAGAAGGCTGGGGTCAGGGCTTCTGGGACCCAGAAGGCAGAGCGACTTGGTGCTGAGCACCTACCATGTGCCGGGCCCTGGGCACACAAGAGACCATCTTGTCTAGCCCCACACTCGTGTGAGATGGTGGGATATGGTGTAGAGTTTAGTAGTACAGGCTGGGGAGCCGGTTCTACCCCTTACTACTATGTGACCCAGGGCAGGTTGTTTAACCTCTCTGTGCCTCAGTATCTGAATTTGTAAAATGGGAGAGAAATAATACTCATTGCAAAGTGTTATGAGGCTTAAGCACATAATGTTCTTGCACAGGGCGTGGTACCAAGTTAGTGCAGTAAATTAGCTGTGGTTACTTTTATTGTTTTTATTCTCCCCATTTTACAGGGGAGTAAACTGAGTCTACAAGACTTCAGTAAAACTACCCAAGGATGCTCTGTGTCTTCTCAACAGCAAGGGGTGGGGAGCTGTCATCAGTTAGAAATATTTGGTGCTATGGGCACAAACCCCAGGGTTGAGCCTGAAGATTCTGGACCTTTGGGGAAGAAAGGGTGCTGGGAAGGGGCCAGGACCCTAGGGTGGGGAGGGGCTTACGGATGCCCACCACAAACCCCATGCTCTCCGGCACCGGAATCCCACTTCTCTGTAGTTACAGTGCTTTCTGGCCTCTGCCCTTACACACACCCACTAGCCCTAGCAGTAAAGATACCTGGACACTTGGTGTCTCCTACCTTGGCCCAGATGAGGAAACTGAAGCGTGGAGAAGTTATTTAATAGATGGCATCTGACCTGGGATTTTAAGCTCAGGTAATCTGTTTGGGAGCATGCACCCTTAACCACTATACCATCCTACCTCTCAATATTGTTAACTTTTTTCTAATTAAAATATTAATAATACATACAAAAAGTGCACTGATCTAAGTGTACAGCCTGATGGATTAACACAAACAACATACATGTGTAACCTACACCCAGATCAAGAAATAAAATATTCCCACCCCCGACCCAAGAGCCCCTGAACCCCCCATCCAGTCGCTACCCCCAACCCCAGGCAACCACTCTCCTGACTTCTGACAGCATAGCATAGATTAGTTTTGCCTATTTTTAAACTTTGTATAGAGTGACCAACCATCCCAGTTTGCCCGGGACTGAAGGGTTTTCTGGGACATGGGCCTCTTGGTGCTAAAACTGAGCATGTCCAGGGTAAACCAGACAGGTTGGTCACCCTGTATAAAAGAAATCATGCACTGTGTGGCTTTAGTGTGTGGGTTTTTTTGACCCATCTGTTGACGAAATTTATGTTGTTGTGTGCAGCTGTTGTTTATCATTTCATTGCTGTCATGTGTTCCCTGTATGAATACACCACATTTGTCCATTCTACTGCTGATGACCATTCGAGTTGCCTCCAGTTTGGGGCTCGTAGGAAAAGTGCTGCTATGGGGCTTCCCTGGTGGTGCAGTGGTTGAGAATCCGCCTGCCAATGCAGGGGACACGGGTTCGAGCCCTGGTCCGGGAAGATCCCACATGCTGCGGAGCAACTAAGCCCGTGTGCCACAACGACGGAGCCTGCGCTCTAGAGCCCGTGAGCCACAACTACTGAGCCCACGTGCCACAGCTACTGAAGCCCACGTGCCTAGAGCATGTGCTGCACAATGAGAGAAGCTACCGCAATGAGAAGCTGGTGCACCACAATGAAGAGTAGCCCCCGTTCGCCGCAACTGGAGAAAGCCCCCGTGCGCAGCAACAAAGACCCAACACAGCCAAAAATAATAAATAAGTAATACAATAAATAAATTTATTTTTTAAAAAAGTGCTGCTATGGGTATCCTGATTCAGTTCTTTGGGTGGACAAATGAACATCTGCCACTCCGCTTTTAGACTATGTTGACATCTGGGGCTTTTGCTTGAGGTGAGAAATATTTCTGCCTGTCGGGGTGCCCTGTGACCCCAAAGGGTTCAGAGTCTCACATCCACTTCTCTGTTGCTGGCAGAGTGGCTCCTATGGCCGGAGAATGGTCTTGAGGGGCAACTCCAATGGCACCCTCGTCATCTTCATCGGTGGCCTTGAACAATTCCAGGATCAGAAAAAAAGCCAACATGACCTCCTCTGGGCACAGTTGAAACGCTGTGAGCTCACGATGAAGCTGGCAGCCAAGTGGAGATCCAGAGCATCAGTGGCAAGCTCACCATCCAGCTGTCCACAGAACAGCAGAGCATCACTTTCGAGATGCTGCCCGCCTTCAACGCTCTGGGTGAGCCCCCCCGTGTGTGGGTGTGTGTGTGTGTGGAGGTTCAGGTCTGGAGGGGCTTGTCAAGAGAGCAAAGCCAGAAAAAGGGGTGGTAGATAGCCTGGCATCTGAATAAATACCACTGGTGCTTTCCAAAATGAGGGACCGTAGACTTTCCCTCCTTCCTCTCTTTCCCTCTCTCTCTTTCTCTCTCTCTCTTCCTTCCTTTCTTTCTTTCTTTCCTTTCTTTCTTTTCTCACTGTGTGGCATGCAGGATCTTAGTTCCCCTACCAGGGATGGAACCTGCACCCCCCGCAGTGGAAGTGCGGAGTCTTAACCACTGGACCACCAGGAAAGTCCCGAGAGACCGTTGACTTTCAAAAGAGGAGATTCCTCCTACCCTGAGCTTACTCTCTTCTGTAGAATTTCTCCCTTATCTCCTAGTTGACTTTGGAGGAAATGTTCTAGACTCTGGAGTAGAGCATCTCAAACTGTGACACGCACACAAAGCACCTGAGAAACTTGTTAAAATGCAGGCTCTGATTCAGGAAACTGGGGTCCAGGATTCTATATTTCTAACCAGTGCCATGATATTGCTGCTCTTCTGTGGACTACACTGGAGGATTTAGACTAGAATAAATGCTGGTTAGAGGTAGAGGATGGGGCAAACATCTGGGAAAAGTTCAGCTGGAGCAGGTATTTGGAATGTGCCTCTAATCAGGTCAACATCAAGGCAAACATCTTCCATGGGCAACTGTTTGGATGGATGGTTGACTGGATGGATGGATGGATGGTTGATTGAATGGGTGAGACTAAGCATAGTCACAGCTTAGTCTCAAGCATAGGTACATATATTATCACAAACTTAAATACCAGAGCTGGAATTCAACCCCTCATTAAACAAGTGAGGGGCTTCCCTGGTGGCGCAGTGGTTGAGAGTCCGCCTGCCGATGCAGGGGACGCGGGTTCGTGCCCCGGTCCGGGAAGCTCCCACATGCCGCGGAGCGGCTGGGCCCGTGAGCCATGGCCGCTGAGCCTGCACGTCCGGAGCCTGTGCTCCGCAACGGGAGAGGTCACAACAGTGAGAGGCCCACGTACCGCAAAAACAAACAAACAAACAAACAAAAAAAGGAACAAGTGAGGAAGCAGAACGAAATGAATGTGTCCAGGGCCACACAGCCAGTTACTGACAGAACTAGAATAAAAGCCCAGGTCTTTTAAGCCCCAGGCCCAGTGCCTTGAAGGTGGACACACACACACACACACACACACACCCTGACGACTTACATTCAGAGAAAGGTGACCTAGTGCAGAGAAAAATGCACCAGTTTGCAAGGTAGGCAGACTTGAATTCTCATCCTGGTCTTACTACTAACCCACTTCTGCCAACTGTAAGATCAAGGCTAGAAACAGCTAACTTGCAGGACCTTTAGGATGATAAGGGTTGAGTATACGTGCCTGACTCAAAGGAAGGCTGGACTCAAGGTGAAGAGACAGACTCAGTGTGACTCAGAATTCCTAGGAAATCCTATGTTCTGTCCTCTGGTTCAGAGCACGGTGGCTGGAGATTAGGCCAGAGCGTCCTCTGCTGGCTGCACTCCATCTCGCAAAGAATGATGTGAGAACGAGAAATCAGCTCTTCCTCACATGTGGTACCGAGAAGCTGCCACCAGATAGCGGCAGAGCTACACATTCCAGACATAACCTTTCCTAGACGGAAACGATAATGGTCGCTTTCTGAGAAAAGTAAACTACTGAGAAATTTTTAAATTACTTTCTGTACTAAATATTAGCCTAACTACATTTTATTATCTAGCAGGACAAGCCACCCCTCACCTTTTATGCAAATGCACCAGTCCTCTTACAGATGAAGCAGTGAACGTGTGCTACCAAACCACATCCAGCCTTCTCTGTGGGCTCACCCAGGCCAGGTTCCATGAAAACCAAAAGTTCTGTTTCTGTTTCACACCAGGCTTAAGTGAGAAGCCCAGCCTCTGCACCTATCGAGAGCTCAAAAGATCCTTGGATATGGTGAAAGCCAGCCCCGGTGAGTTCTCAATCTGCTTCACTGAACTCCAGGAGAAGTTTTTTAGCAACCATCCCAGCAAGCTGAAGGATTTGATCCTCTTGGTAAAGTACTGGTGTCAAAAGGTAAACTTCAAATTGTATGTCTATTGCTATTATCCGTTTCCCTTTTACTGAGATAACTCACGTTTGGTAAAGTACAACAATGTTAAGAATACAGCTCAAGGATTTCCTGGTGGTCCCATGGTTAAGATGCTGCCCTCGCAGTGCAGGGGGTGCTGGTTCCAACCCTGGTGGGAGAACGAAGATCCCACATGCCATGTGGGCAAAGAAAAAAAAAAAAGAATACAGCTCAGTGTGTTCTTATAGCCTTTCAGGCAACACCCAGATCAAAATAGGGCACATTTCCTGCGCTCCAGCAGGATGCCCACTCCCAGTCCATGCTCCCCCCAAACAAACCACTATACTAACATCTGGTACCACAAATTAGTTTCGCTTGTTTTTAAACTTGTCAATGGAATCATGCTGCATGTACTTCGTGTTTGCCATCTTTTGCTCAATATTATGCCTGAGAGATTTGTCTGTGTTGTTGCAGGGAGTAGTGGCTCTTCATTGTTTTGTACTATTCCATTGCATTAATACACTGTACATGGATGCATTCTACTGCTGAGGGACATGTGGGTCATTCCCAAATTGGGGCTATTATGAATTAGGTTACAGTGGATATTCCCCTACATGTCTTTTTGTGAATTTAAGCAGTCATTCCTCTTGGGTAAATATGCAGGAGTGAGACTGCTGTGCTATAAGGTATACTTTATATATGTATGTGTGTGTGTGTATATATATAGATATATACATATATACACACACACACACCTTATATATATACACACATTACATATATACATTATATGTACCTTATCTGTGTATATATATATATATATATATGAATATATATGTATATGTGTATACATATACACGTGCATATATGAATAAATTTGTGGAATATATATATATATATATAACTTTAGTAAATACACCCAAATAGTTTTCCCAAATGGTTGTACCAAATCACACTCCTGTCAGCAGTGTATGACAATTTCAGGTGCTCCACGTTCTTATCAACACTTGTTGTCAGTCCATCGAATTTTAGCCATGATATCATTTCAATCATTGACAGGGGACATTGACTTCCTATAGACTTCTAGTTTCTTTTTTTTTTTTTTTTTTTGCGGTACGCGGACCTCTCACTGCTGTGGCCTCTCCCGTTGCGGCGCACAGGCTCCGGACGCGCAGGCTCAGCGGCCATGGCTCACGGGCCCAGCCGCTCCGCGGCATGTGGGATCTTCCCGGACCGGGGCACGAACCCGCGTCCCCTGCATCGGCAGGCGGACACTCAACCACTGCACCACCAGGGAAGCCCCGACTTCTAGTTTCTTGATTTCAGACCCTTGGCCTGGGCGGAACTGGGTTCCAAATTATCTGCTACACTTTTCTCCTTCCACAGTGCCAGGAAAAGCTGAAGGATTCATCGCTGCTGCTCCTGTATGCGCTGGAGCTGCTTACGGTCTATGCCTGGGAACAGGGGTGTGGAGCAGAAGACTTTGACATAACTGAGGCATCAGGACTGTTCTGGAGCTTATCAGGAAGCAGGAGCAGCTATGTGTCTACTGGACAGTCAACTACAACTTTGAGGATAAGACCGTCCGCAACATCCTGCTGGGCCACCTCCGATCCCCGAGGTACCAAGCTTCCCACGGCCCTCTCTCCTTACCTCTTTATCTACATGCCAGGCTGTACCCCCTTAGAATGAGGGTGCATCCCTGTCTTTCCCAGCCAAGCATGCACCAAAAGAATGCCAGCAGCAGTGGGTAGGGAGGCAAAGAGAGGTCTGTCTGAAAGAGGGACACTTCGATGCTTTTCACATTCTAAACCATTGTCACATTTTGTCCCAAAGCAAACACTTCCCCTCATAGAAGGAAGGGGCAAAGAGAGGAGGGGTCAGCAGAAAGAGGAGACCGTTTTACTAGGTTATGAATGGAACACGCCTGTAAAGCAGAGGACACTGGACACAGAGAACGCCAGGACCAGAGAGGCTAGACATCTCAGACAGAGCACGTCAGCAATTGGGAGGAACTGCAGGAGGTAAAAATCCAGGTTTCCAGATGCCCAGTCCAGGCCTTTTGCCCCCAAGATGATTTCTTCTCCCAACTGATTTTTTTTAATCAAATTCATAGGCCAGTAATCTTGGATCCAACTGACCCAACCAGTAATGTGAGCAAAGATAACACCTGCTGGCAGCTGCTAAAACAAGAAGCTCAAACCTGGTTATCTTCTCTCAGGCTGAACGAGTCACCTGGACTGTCCTGGAATGTTCTGGTGAGAGGGCTTTCAATATAGCTCGTGTCCTGCTGCAGGCAGGGTCCTCCCGATACTCAGACTGCAGTCTTATCCAAGATCACTGTGAGTTGGTTTCCCAGAGATGCCATGACCAAAGCACCATGCACTGGTGGCTTAAAGCAACAGAAGTTTACTCTTTCACAGTTTTGGGGGCTAGGAATCCAAGATCAAGATGTTGACAGGGCCATGCTCCCTCTGAAGGCTCTAGGGAAAAGTCCTTCCTCACCTCTTCCAGATTCTGGTGGCCGTTCGCAGTCCGTGGCTTGTGGCAGCAACACTCCAATCTCTGCCTCTGTTGTCACATGGCCTTCTCTTGTGTGTCTTCACAATGTCCTCCCTCCAGGCATGTCTGTCTCTGTGTCTCTCTCCTCTTCTTATAAGGACACCAGCCGTACTGGATTAGGGACCACAGTAATGACCTCGTCTTAACTTGATTACCTGTTTGCAAAGACCCTATTTCCATATAAGGTCACATTCATAGGGCCTAGAAGTTGGGACTTCAACATATCTTTTAGGGGGACACAATTCAGTCTATAACACACCATTAGGGACCTCCCCTTCCATTAAAATGATAGTAATGTGCAAAATTGAACAAAGAGAAAAGGCGGGCACCTGCAGATGAGAGATTTCAATTAGTTTCTGCAAGAGAGAAAGCAGGTGAGAAGGTGGTGACAGATGAAATGGAGCAGAGCCCAAGAGACGTGGGTGGCAGTCACCCCTGCGGATGCTGGGACAACCTCTGAGCTCTACTGAAGCAGGCGTTGGGGGCGAGAGCGAGAAGTGAGGCTGCAAATGGGAGAACTAATGAAGGGCCAGATGCATTGGTTTTTCCCCTCCCATCCCCCAAAGGAGAAGCACATCTATCAACACAAATTTGATTATATCTGCAAAGTCCCATTTTCCATATAGGGTAACATAGTCATAGAGCAGGATGTGGACTTTGGGCGGGGGTGGGGGGTGGATATCACTATTCTCCCTCCCACTAGCAAGAAGTAAGCTGCCTCTGCAGACTGAGGCCTGACCAGAGCATGCAGAACAGGGAAGAAAAGATGCTCAGGTGAGGTGTCATGACCTGTGGTCCATGGAGCACATCCCATCTGATGTTTTCTACTGAAGAGGAGAGAACTTCACTTTTATGCAGATGTCAGACCCCATTTAGACATCAGAATATGGTTTCCTTCCAAAAGTGACCACAGATACAAGGGAGTGAGCAGGAGTGACCACAGTCCCATTGGATTAGAGAACAGGTAACTGTCCCTTCAGACTGAACACACAGCCCCTCTGACTCCAGGACAGCCCTTCTCTTCAACACACTTAGACGGAACAGCATCCCCTGGTGTGGAGGGTTGAATAGTGTCCCGCAAAATTCATGTCCACCCGGATCCTCAGAATGTGACCTTCTTTGGAAGTAGGGTCTTTGCAGGTATTACCAGTTAAGAGGTCATCCTGGATCAGCGTGGACCCTGAATCCAATGACTGGCGCCCTTATAAGGAGACACACAGGGACACAGACACAGAAGGGAGAAAGCCATGTGACAAGAGAGGCAGGGGTCAGAGTGATGCAGCCACAAGCCAGGGAAGGCCGTGGACTGCCAGAAGCTGGAAGACACAGGAAGGATTTCCCCTAGAGCCTTGGAGGGAGCACGGCCCTGCCTACACTTTGACTGCAGACGTCTAGAAACGTGATTTGTTACGGCCGTTCAGGGAAACCAATCCACCGGGGCACAGGGTGTTTAACAGAGGCTGATAGAACCTTGAAAAAGGAATAATGTGATCATCAGAAGTCAAAAATACCTGTAATAAATGGGAAAATAAGGAAGGAACAGAGCAGTACGAGAAGCCAAGAGGTGCTGGCCATGTGTGGACGATCCCAGAACAGAAAGTGGAAGCTAGACAGTAATTTGGAGCCAGGTCTTCACAGACCTGTTGGGAGAAGGATCCAGATCCCTTCTAGAGGGTAAGAGGAGCAACTAGGAGAGGTCCTGTTTCTGGGGGATCTTGGGTACCACCCGAAACTCTCAGGTATGCTCTTGGGATATGTCAATGCAAGAACTCAGGATGACAAAGGTACCAGCAGGAGAGTTGAGAGCAGGAGGGAGAGTTGGGGGAGCAGAGCAGGCAGGGGAGGAAGCGGGGGGTGGGGGACAGGCGGCTGGCAGGGGGCGTCTCACAGCGGGCTCCTTCCACAGCCTGCGCCACTCTACGTGACCCCAGGCCATCTTCTAGACAAGTTCATCAAGGACTTTCTCCAGCCCAACAGGACTTTCCTAGATCAGATCAAGAAAGCTGTTGACATCGTCTGTAAGTTTCTTAAAGAAAATTGCTTTCGACATTCAACTACAAAGTGTCAGAAGATTGTCAAGGTGAGCAATGGCCTTTCTCTTTGTTATTGGCGGGGACTAAGCTGTTCCTGTAACTCTGCAATGCTCGTGACCACTGGAAATGTGAGGACAAAGGGTGAGGGAGGGAAGCAGGGGAGATGGGCAACTAGGACCCTGGTTTTCAGCGGAGGGTGCTGATGCACTGCTTACGTCATTCGCAATAGATTTTGGGGGGGTGCACATTGTGTGGCCTGCGGCATCCTAGTTCCCCGACCAGGGGCTGAGCCCGGCCCACGGCTGTGAAAGTGCCGAGTTCTAATCACAGTAGACTTCTGATTCTGTGTTAACCTCCGAGAGCTGCCGGCAACGCTCGCCGGTGCTTGGCTTGTGGTGCATCACTCCAGTCTCTGCCTCCCTCTCCCCGTCCCCTTCTCCTCTGGGTCTTTCTTCTGTTCCCTTCTAAGAACACTTGTCATTGGGTTTAGGGCCCGCAGATCCCTAACTGAATTACATCTATAAAGACCCTTTTTCCAGATAACATCACATTCACACATGTTGCCAGCAGACATCTCTTTTGGGGGGGGGGGCACCATTCAAACCACAGCAGATTCTAAGCTCCATGTGTATTAAACCAAAAAGTGACAGTCTTCCTAGTTTCAATTCATCCCATCAACTGAGCTAGAGATTCAGCAGACGGGGCCATTCTTGTCCAAGACTCCAAGGTCACGCGCTGACACACTTGCCTCCGTCTGTTGGCCACCAACCAGATAACTGTGTGTCCAGGGTCACAAGAAGGGAGGGAGAAAAGTGCTGACCTGTGAGCAAAAACATTTGCCGTGATGCAAAAAAAACAGATCTGTGTGCATGCTGCCCTGGGACGGGTCTGGGGACCAGTACCGACGTCCCACGCGCCATGAGTAAAATGTCTCACAAGGTTAATTTGAGGGAAAACAAGACTGGCTGTGTTCATGGTCAGTGAACCATTGTTGAAGCACTCATTTTGTCCTCTCCTTCCCCAGCCTCTCATTAACATGATAGTAAATAAATAAGAAACGTTAGTGACACATCAAAGAAGAAAATAGGAAGAGAGCCTTTGGCCGATAAGAAGTTGCTTTCTATCTTCCTGAAGTTGGTTGCAAGAGTTGTCTGCTGAGGTGATGGGAGAGGTGCCACCTGGAGGATGCAGGGAGGGGGCTGTGGCCCAGGAGACCAGCTGCATGAATGAAGTGGCATGGGCCAGGGATTAATGGAGCATCTGTGTACAGGAAGCTCCACTCCCTCCCCTCGCCTCCTAGGCCACGTAGCCAGGCATTCGCTACCCATGGGTAAAATAAACATTGCTTTTGCAGAAATCAAATGAGCTTTCTGGGGAAAACCAGGAAAACATGCATGAGGGTTGATGCTCAGAGCAAATCCCACCAAGTTGTGGCATTGAGAGAGCTCCCTGCGAAGCTGGCTTCTCCCCGACTCACACTCAAAGAAGCCCATCAGCTAAGCAGCTGTGCCTTCAGGGAGAACTTCACAAAACAGACAGAATGAACCTGTGTGCCTGCCTAAGCTGCCTCGTGCAGAGCTTGGCAAGCCAGGGCCAGCGAGCTAAGAGTGGTTTTACTTTTTTTTTTTTTTTGTGGTACGCGGGCCTCTCACTGTTGTGGCCTCTCCCGTTGCGGAGCACAGGCTCCGGACGCGCAGGCTCGGCGGCCATGGCTCACGGGCCCAGCCGCTCCGCGGCATGTGGGATCTTCCCGGACCAGGGCACGAACCCGTGTCCCCTGCATCGGCAGGCGGACTCTCAACCACTGTGCCACCAGGGAAGCCCCGGTTTTACATTTTTACATAGTTGAAGAAGAAGAAGGAGAAGAAGGGAGAGGAGGAAGAGGAAGGGGAAAAGGAGGAGGATGCGGGGGAGAAAAGTGAGGAGCGGGAAGTAGAAGCTTATGTGGCAGAGACACACGTAGCCCACAAAGCCTAAAATATGTATCAGCTAATGCTTTACGGAAAGTTTGCCGACCCCTGCATCTAAATGATGAATATTCATCCAATGGTCCCCAGATTGCAGGAGGGAAGAGATGACGTCAGGCTTGCCTTAGTTTGATTTATTTCAGGTCACAGAAATTCAAATAAAGCTACATACTCTTTTTTGTCTGTTTGTCCAGAGTATACTGTAAATGGACATCTTGAGGACTGTATTTCATAAGATCAAGTATGCAGAGGGATCTATATAGTGTCTAACAGAGCACATTCAGCTGATATTAATACAGTGCCTTGTGTTTAAAATTTGCTCATTGCGTATTGATCCATTCGAATTTTGTTTTATCTAGGGGGGAAATTTTAGATTTTCACTATTGAGGATTTTTTTTCTCACTATGGTCTCTTTTTAAAATTTATTTATGTTTATTGAAGTATAGTTGCTGTACAATATTATATAAGTTACAGGTGTACGGTATAGTGATTCACAATTTTTAAAGGTTATACTCCATTTATAGCTATTATAAAATATTGGCTATATACCCCATGTTGTACAATATAACCTTGTAGTTTATTTTACTGCTAATAGTTCATACCTCTTACGTCCCCACCCCTGTAGTGCCCCTCCCCACTTCCCTCTCCCCACTGTAACCACTAGTTTGTTCTCCATGTCTGTGAGTCTGTAAAGCTACGTAGTCTTTACCAGAAATCTTTAGGAAGTTGACTTGAGAAGCAGGTCATTTATAACTAGCCCATCCATTGTTTGTGGGCAAATTCACACATCAAATGGCATGAGATGAGTCACCTTTGGAACCAGATGATTCTATTTCTTCGGAAAATGAAACACTCTGCTTCGGAATCAGCCCTAACTGGAGACTCGAACATGGCACCGCTCCCGGCAACCTCATTAATTAGCCCAACGGGCGCCAGCCCATGGGGGTGAGGGCTCAGGCTCTAGAAAACGCTTTATCTCCAGTTGCCTTTGCTTCCCTAGGGGGCGGGGGGGCTGGTCAACCGCCAAAGGCACGGCCCTGAAGAGCAGTTCCCATGCCGACCTTGTTGTGTTCGCGGACCCGCTGAAAAGCTACACCTCCCAGAAAAACGAGAGATGCAACATCATCAAGGAAATCCATAAGCAACTGGAAGCCTGTCAGCAGGAGAAGGATTTTGAAGTGAAGTTTGAGATTTCAAAATGGAAGGCTCCCCGGGTGCTGAGCTTAACTCTGAAATCCAAAGTCCTCAACGAAAGTGTTGACTTTGATGTGCTGCCTGCATTTAATGCCCTAGGTAAGACTCCTAAGATTTGAGCTTCTGGAAGAGGAAGAGGGATTCTGGTGTGATGGGGGGAGGTTGGGGGGGGGGGGAGAGGGAAAGTCACGTGACTTACTTATCGGACCAGGTCCAGTGCCCCAACAGGTGGCATTCATAATGACAGCAATACCTTACACCTGTATACATTTTCATTCTCGTTTATTTTATCCCTACGACGGCCAGAACCCACATCTTACACTCCCATGGTGTCATTCACAACATCTATCAAAGAATGGGGTACACAGGAAGTCAGTACACATTTATAGATAAAATGCCTCAAGTAGTAGGGAAGGAAATGAAAAAACAGACTGTGGGAGAAATTCTGAGGCAAAGACAGGAAATCTGGGTGTTCGCCTTCCATCTTAGGCAAAAACTCCTTTAGAAATTCAATTCGTGAGTGACAGATGCACAATGGTGTATTAAAAGAAACCAAGGAAGGGCTTCCCTGGTGGCGCAGTGGTTGGGAGTCCACCTGCCGATGCAGGGGACACGGGTTCGGTGCCCCGGTCTGGGAGGATCCCACATACCCCGGAGCGGCTGGGCCCGTGAGCCATGGCCGCTGAGCCTGCACGTCCAGAGCCTGTCCTCCGCAACGGGAGAGGCCACAACAGTGAGAGGCCCGCGTACCGCATTTTCCAAATCAAAATCAAGAAGACTCTGGTACCTTGCCTCTGAATGGTTCTTAGGGTCTTTAGAGAGGAAATGACAGTATATAGATAGGGGGTCAGCTAACTTTTCAAATAAAAGGCAAGATAGCAAATATTTTCAGCTTTAAGGACCATAAGGTATCTGTCACAACTGCTCAACTCTGCCTTTGTAGCTTGAAAACAGCCATAGACGATACATTAATAAGTGGGCGTGACTGTGTTCCGATGAAACTTTATTTACAGAAACAAGCAGGCGGCCAGATTTAGTCTGGGGGCCACAGTTGGCAAACTTCAGATCAGCACTGTCTAGAAGGCCTTTCTGGGATAACGAAAATGTCCTCTATCTGTGTTCTGTATCTACTGAGAGCTTGAAGTGTTGCCAGTACGAGTAAGGAACTAAATTTCTCATTTGATTTTCCTTTAATGAGTTTGAATGCAAATAGCCACCTTGGCTGATGGCTACCCTGTTGGACAGTGCAGGTCTAGATAACGCTTTAATAATAAATACCACCTATACTCATATAAACCATGTAATTTTTAATATCTCATTACTCTGGAGATGCCCCTGATATCTTAGACATCAGTAATTCACATACACTAATAGAGTTCAAAATAATTTCCCAGAATTAAATTATAGTTGTCAACAGTGTTTTGAAATCTGTTACTTTCTATACAGATTAAAGCATAATGTAAATTTCTTCCCCATGTTAGGTGAACTGAAGTCTGTCTCTACACCCAGCCCCAGGATCTATGCTGACCTCATCTATTTGCATAAATCCTCAGACGCCCTGGGGGGAGAATTTTCTACCTGTTTCACGGAGCTAGAGCGCAATTTCGTTTGCTCCCGGCCCACCAAACTGAAGGATTTGATTCGCCTGACTGGTACAAATGGGTACGACAGCTCTTGTCCTGGCCACCTGGTTATTATTTTTATCAGTACTCTGTGACCATGAAACCAGCACTTGTGCTCACTGTCTCCCATGCTGGGGGCTGGACCACATTACAGAATCTTCCCATGGCTAACCCTGAGTATCTTTGTGGAGTTCCCATCACTAACCCCACTGAGATGGGTCAGATGTAAGCATCTCCTCCCAACAAAGCTGCCACACATGGTTTATTTTGCTTTTTCTCTGACACCCAAAGAATTCTGCAGGAATCCAAGTTATCGTGCCTCCGAAGGGCAGATGAAGTTGGGATTTTCATGCCTGCAAGTCACCAGCATGGCTTATCTGCTGCTAGGTGTCCATAATTAATAGACACAGATGCTACCTCTTGGAAGGCGGGTTGAAGTGACAGGCAGCAGCAGGGGCTGCATTTTCTACACTGGTTCGCCTCCCTCCACTTCCATCCATCTTGCCACAGGGTAGTTTCTAAGTATTCTCATGACAGCAGACACCCAGCACGACAGCAGCTCTTTCAGGAGATGTCTCCTTTCTGTGTCCAGCTTCCTGAAACCCGAGGAGACTGAACCCTGTGGTTTCCACATCTACACCCAGCCCCAGGGTGGTCAGAGTGCTCAGGGCTGCAGGGTGACCTTGAGCAAGTCACTTCACTTCCCCATGACTTCAGCATAGCGACCTCTGCCCGCTGTGTAGGGATGCTGGGGGATCAGGAGTGAATGACGTAGGTGGAATGTCTGGCCCCATAATTAGCACACAGTGGGTCTTTAGTAAATGGTACTATGTTATAACTCTGGGACGGTACATACAGCCAAAGCACAACAAAGAAGCCTGCGTGGGCTGCCTTTAAGCTGCAAATTGACCCTTCCCAGACCAGTCCCAGCGCTGCGTCTCGAGACCTGGGTGCCCTACTCCGGCCCCAGCAGTCCTTCACGTGCACCCTCTAAGGCTCTTGCTACGCTCATTTCGCCTTCCTGCTTTAACAAGTATCGTCTGATGTTCCCACTCTTCCCTCAGTGTGGAAGCAAACTGAAGCAAAAGGGGCCTCTGCCCCCCAAATATGCCTTGGAGCTGCTTACCATCTACGCCTGGGAGCAGGGGAGCGGGGCGCAGGATTTTGACACGGCTGAAGGTTTCTGGACGGTCCTGGAGTTGATCACAAACGAGCAGCATCTCTGTGTCTTGTGGATGGTCAACTACAACTTTGATGATGAGATTGTGAGGAGCTTCCTCCTGACCCAGATCCAGAGAACCGGGTGCCCCAAACCTCAGCCCCCTCCATTTCTTAACCTGATTCTCTCCAACGCTATTTTGGTGACCTGAATTCACCTCCCGTGGGGTCCTGATCCATTATTCCTCCTGTGAAACTGAGAAGGGAATGTGCTGACCGTCAGAACCGCCCACAGTCTCCAGGGGTAAAATCCCAGGGAGGCAGGAGAAATGTCATCGAGGAGGAACAAAGAAGGAAGGACCAAGGTACCAGGCCCCTGAGTTGCTTTCATCTTTCTAGGTCAGAAGGAAAAGCATGGATTCATTAGCAGGTCTAAAAGGTGTGGAAGTTGGAAGTGTGTTCCTGAGAAATAATGCTGTCATTCGGTGCTGGTGTGTCCTGCAGGCTGTTTATTAGATCAGGTTTTATCTCCCCTTTCCAACCTCCATCCCACAAAGCCTTTATCCTTCAAGAATAGGAAGGAATCTTAGTGTATCCACTCAGCACCAGCAGCAGGGAACCAAAACAGTGGAAGCAAAAGAAAAGAGAAGAGAGAAAAGAAAGAAACATTGAGAAAGAATAGAGGAGAAAAAAAAAAGGACAACAAGATACCCTGGCTTGCCTACCGTGGGTGTGACCTACTTGACAGTAGAGTTGATTAAATGATACATTATATTTCAGTTGCCCTAGCGTGGAGAGATGTTTATAGAATGCCTTCATGTGTATAATAATGAACAGCTTTCAAAACTTTTCTGACAAATATGATTTAATTCTAGGAAATCACTTTGAACTGTATTGGTACATTTGAATTACGGATATCTAAGCTAGAAAGACACATTGTTTTATTACAAAGAGTAGAATGGGCCCCCAATTCTGAGGCCACTGGTTCTAAAAAGCATGCCTCTAATGGCTTCTAATCTCTCGTTTAGGCCTGTGATCTTGGACCCAGCCGATCCTACTGGCGACGTGGGTGGAGGGGACCGTTGGTGTTGGCATCTTCTAGCAGAAGAAGCTACTGAATGGTTGCTGTCTCTCTGTTTCAGAGACGGGTCGGGTTGTCCCATACAATCGTGGAAAGTGCCAGTGAGAATCATCTAAAGGAAGTGTCATCTGGAGATTACCCTGGGACAGGCTGAAATGAAAGAGCTTCCCTGCTATAGCAACTTGGGATTCACTCAGCCACAAATAACAGATAGCCCAACTCAGGAGCCTAAACGATTGGGTTTTTTCTTCCCATAACAAGAAATCCTAAGGCAGGCAACCTAGGACTCGCACAACAGCTCCACTGGACTTTCCCCAGGAGCAGATCATCTCCACCGTGGCACTTGTTATTGGGGGCTGGATAGTTCTTCGTGGTAGGGGCCGTCTTGGGTAGTGTTAAGTCTCTACCCACCAGATGCAGTAGCACCAACCCCGAGTGCAACAACCAAAAATGCCTCCAGACAAGACCAAGGGTCCCCTGGGGCACACTCGTCCCCAGCTCTTCCTGGCTCCACCCTCTTTAGTCGTTCATTTGAGTCTTCGTGGCACTGAGAGTGGCTATTGCACCTCCAGGTGGCGGGTCCATGGTGAGGTTGGAGGAACAGAAAGGGGGAGGATACCCACCCAGGTATCTTATTAGAAGCCTCATCCAGCAAACTCTCTTACATTTCAAGTTGCAGCTACCTGTAACTGAAAAGTGGCTCCAAAAAAGGGGGTGAGAGTTGGGTCAGCCAACCAAGATACCTGCCACCAGGTATACTTGGTTCCCCCATCAGGTTCTCTGTCAACAAGTACCCAAAACTGTCCCTGGTAGTAGTCACCTTCTCAGATACACTTCCTTCTTTCTTTTTGGTTTTTTTTTCTGTCTCTTTTAACCAATGGTTCTAGCTGCTTGGATATGTATTATTCTCGCACATATATTTCTTTCTTTCTAGACAGTGCAGTCACCAGGAAGTTGGGGAGCAGGGATACATTCTATTGTCAGTGAGATGCACTTATTCAGAAGGTGTAGATTCCTGGAATAATAATGCTGGAAGAAACTTCTAGAGACCACTAGGCAATTGCTTTTTTTTTTTTTTTTTATGGTTAATAAACTACAGAATTTACAAACCCAAGCCTGAATGAACGGTATTACTCCACTTCATATTATCATTATTGGTATAACGTATTAGCCATGATTGATAGCAAAAATCATTGTACATAATAAATATTGTGCTTTATTTAGAAAGATGACTTATAAGCACTGCTGTAGGCCTGCTAGATAGGGCTTTGATTTTCTAATAATACTATTAAGTTATCTAATCTATTCAAAATAGCTTGACCCGATGGCCACAATCTATGTTTTTCAGATGACTGGTATGATTAGAAATTTGGCTTATGACTAAGGCACGGGGCTGTTTTCTAGGAAAAGTTATTATCGTCGTCAATGGGTCAGCCCACAAAGTTTATTTGTCCTCGCAAACACTGCCTGAAGCACGACGCCCCCTCTGCCCGCTCTGTTCGGCAGAAGAGGAGAGCGGAAATCCCACCATGTGCTTTATACCATGACTGGTCACATTCAGGCCCCTTGAGGAGGCGGTTCTGAGGAGCTAATCTCTGGTCCTCTTCCTTCTCTGTAATCTCATCTGAACAATTTAACGCACGTCCATGGCCTCCCCCACCCCTGACAGGCAGTTGCTTTTAAAGAATCGGTTCACTGTGTGAAAGAGTAGCCCATTCTTCCCTTGACGGCCCCCACTGCTCCTTCCCTCGCTTCTTCAACTCCTCTTGAAATCAAGACCTCCACGTCCTTCGTAAAGTCTCACCTCGCCTTGCTGAAGTCTCGTTCCGTGTGTGACCTCCGTTATTAAAAACATTTGCTCTCGTCCAGGTTTATGCGCACGGCATTTGTCAACCATTCTGTATTTTCCCAATTACTAACTCCTTCCCTTTCCTTCAAGTCTTAGAAGAGGGATCTTTTCCCAAAGTGAAGCCCTTCACCTGCCCCTTTATTCCCATAATTCCATGATCTTTTGCTCTCACACACTTCCTCCGGAGCAGGAAGTCATCACCCGGAGAAGGGAGAAGGCTCAGCTGTTGTGCTGGGGGTGCTGGTCAGGAAAAGGGATCCTTCCCCAGGACTTGGCCATGGTGATGCCAGAATAATGGGAGAACAAGGTAGCCAGTGGGTGACCCCTATGAGCTCTGACAGCGAGACAGGAAACTGCCGCAAACCACAAGAGACCTGGGAAAGCAAGAAGGGGCTGTGGCAGGCGGAACAGTTACCCCCCAAAGATGCCTGCATCCTAATCCCTGGAACCTGTGAATATGTTACCTTACGTGGCAAAGGGACTTTGAAAGTGTGATTAAGGATCTGGAGATGGGGAGATGATCCTGAGTCATTCAGGTGGGTTCAGGTGGGTCCAATCTAATGCCGTGAGCCCTTAAAAGCAGAGAAGCAGTCCCACCTGAAGTCAGAGAGATTCAGCTCAAGAAGAGGCAGGTGAGGGATCTGAGCCGTTGTTGCCGGCTCGAAGGGCCGACTCAGGGAATGTTCTAGGCTTCTAGGAGCTGACAGCTGCAAGGAAACAGGAACCTCTGTCCTGCAGTCACGTGGACCTGGACTCAGCCAACGAGCGGAGTGACCTGTAGGCGGACCCTCCCTAGGGCCTCCAGGTAAGGAACGCAGCCCGGCCAGCGCCTTGATTTCAGCCTTGTGCCGCCCAGAGCAGAGACACCAGCCAGGCGTGCTGGGCCTCTGACCACGGAACTGTGAGCTGATGAACTTGTGTGGTCTTGAGCCACTAAATGTGTGCCTCACAGGCAGGTGGCAGTAAGCAGCTCGGGGCCTGGGCCCAGAGGGGAGTCGGCCTCCCCTGCTCCGGGACCAGTCACTCCACGCCTGCCCAGCCTGTGTCCAGGGAAGGCGACTCACACGTAAGAGGGAAGACTCTTTTTTTCCTCGGCCTTCAGTATTTCTGAACCAGTCCCAGTGCTTCTTTCTTTTTTTTTTGGCTGTGCTGCATGGCTTGTAGGACCCCAGTTCCCCGACCAGGGATCGAACCCGGGCTCTTGGCAGCAAAAGTGCCGAGTCCCGACCGCTGGACCCCCCCGAGAATTCCCAATACTTCTGACGCCAGATTGGGAGTGCGGGGATTTTCTCACACTGAGCAATTCTCCGACACCGGCTGTGTGTCCCACAACTCAATTCAATCCTGACCCTCTCTACCCGGAGTCCATGTCAGACGCCACGGGTGAGGGGCTCAGTCCCACAGTACGGCCGCCATCTCCACTTCAGGGTCCAGGCCTCCGGTACTTCTAACCAACTAGTTATAAATCGGGGGTTCCCATGACCCCCTCCTCAGGCTCAGTAATCTAGAATGGCTCCCAGAACCAGAAGAGCAGTTTACTTACTAGATTACCAGCTTATTATAAAAGGCTATAACTGGGGGAGAGCTGGCGAGGGCTCTCCTCCTGCCTTGCAGGTGGCTGCCTTTTTGGTGTGTCTTCACATGGGGGAGAGAGATCTTTACTATCCCTAATTTTCCCCTCATTTCCTCCACCTGCAGTATTAAAGGAAAATGCTGGTTTTCGTGTGTGTGTGTGTGTGTGTGTGTGTGTGTGTATTTTTTTCAGATTATACATTTAATTCAGGTGTATTAGAGAATTTTGAAAAAAATGAAACCCACTTCTAATGGTCACCCCTGATCCCTACCACCCAGGAAGGATCTCGGTTAACCTTCCATCTGTTTTTCTATGCACCCATACAAATACATGTATATTTACAAAGATGGAATCATCATGCTTCTATTATAGAGCGTCTCGCTTTCGCCACTTGGTACGGAATCATGGATACTTTCTCATGTCATCACGAGAATGACATGTCCTTTCTCATGTTCTTTGAAAACACCATAATATTCCGTCATATGGATGTCATTGTATCCCATCATATGGATAAGTCATCATGGGGATGTAATTTAGTCATTCTCTTTTGTTGAACATTTTCGAAAAAGATTTTGCCTTTTGAAAAATGGCCACAACACACCTGTCTGTACGTAAACCTTTGTTTCTTTTTTTTTAATTGAGGTATAGTTGATGTACAATTTTATATAAGTTACAGGTGTATAATATAGAAAAATGTTGGTATTCTAACAATTCCATAGCTATTCTTACATTGAGCGTGTCCACCCATGGGCCTCGGGCAGCTTCCCACTCGTAGTCAGTCCCAGGTCCACCATGCGCAACCCATCCTTTCCTCCACTCCTGAACTCTTTGTAGACGTGTTCTTGCTGCCATCTTGTGGTCTTCGAGAGAATTAAACTAGCCTGTGCAGAAAGCAGGAAAGTCCTAGACAATGGTTAGCGCTTAAAGCCACTGTGGTGCAATCGCAGGAGGTTCATTTTGAGTCATGATCTATGCGATAAAGCATCTTTCAGCAAGCTATTATTTCCACATACTGTTCATTAACTGCTCACTAATAGAGAAGGAAAAGCAGACCAAAGGCTCTGAAACAACTTTTGTCTTTTAATTCGGCTTCCCCCAAGCCTAGGGACACTGGATAGATTCTACTGAAGTAATCTGTGGTATTTCTGAAATCATTCGCTGTGTCTATTAGAGAAATAAGTCTTTCCCATCGACCTCAAATTTGACCATTAGGGATTCAAGTCTTTGAGTTCCGTAGGCATTCCCACTTTTAAGAATCCCCCATTAAAATGGTAATCAGGAGATCCTAAAAAAATAAATGGAGTTTTGTTCATGAATTGGGAGATTTAACATTGTTAAGATAACAAGACTACCCAAAGGGATATACAGATTAAAGATTCAGTGCAATCCCTATCAAAATCCCAACGGTATTTTTTTTTTTTTTTTTTTTTACAGAAATGGGAAAACTCATCCTGGAATTCATAAGGGGTTTCAAGGGACCTAGATTTCAAAACTGGTACAAAGTGACTGTAATCAAAACAGAGTAGTATTTGCAGAAGAATAGACATATAGACCAATAGGACAGAATTGAGAGCCCAGAAATGAAGCCTTACATTTACGGTCAATTGACTTTCGACAAGGGTGCCAAGATCGTTCAATGAAGAAAAATGTTCTCTTCAACAAATGGTGCTGAGGAAACTAGATATCCACATGAAAGAATGAAGTTGGACCCCTTCTTTATACCATACACAAAAATTAAAGTGGATCAAGGACCTAAATTTTAAGAGCTAAAACTATAAAACTGTTAGAAGAAAGCCTAGAGGAAAATTTGCATGACCTTGGATTTGGCAATGGTTTCTTTTTTTTAATTAATTAATTTATTTATATTTGGCTGCATTGGGTCTCCGTTGCTGTGTGGGGGCTTTCTCTAGTTGCGGCGAGTGGGGCTACTCTTTGTTGCGGTGCGCATGCCTCTCATCACAGTGCCTTCTCTTGTGGAGCACAGGCTCTAGGCACACAGGCTTCAGTAGTTGTGGTGAGCAGGCTCAGTAGTTGTGGCACACGGGCTTAGTTGCTCCGAGGCATGTGGAATCTTCCCGGACCAGGGCTCGAATCCGTGTCCCCTGCATTGGCAGGTGGATTCTTAACCACTGCGCCACCAGGGAAGTCCCTGTTGGGGACTTCAATGGTTTCTTAAATATGACCCCAGAAGCACAGGTAACAAAAGAAAGAGATGAATTGGACTTCATTAGATTAAAAACTTTCGTGCCTCAAAGGACAGCATCAAGAGAGTAAAAAGACAACCCACATGATGGGAGAAAATATTTGCAAATAATACATCTAATAAGGGTTTAAAATCCAGAATATATAAAGAACTCCTACAACTCAACCACAAAAATACAAAAACCCAGTTAAAAGGTGAGCAAGGGACTTGAATAGACATTTCTCTAAAGAAGATATACAAATGGCCAATAAGCACATGAAAAGATGCTCAGCATCTTTAGTCATTAGAGAAATGCAAATCAAAACCACAGTGACAGACCACTCCACGTCAATTAGGATGGCTATAATTTTAAAAAGAAAAAAGAATATAACAGTTGGAGAGGATGTGAAGAAATTGGAACTCATGTACATAATAGGTGTATGCCTATTTATATGCCTGTAAGTATATCCATTTGTCTACCCATATGTTTCTCTATATATGTCTATATCCCTATGTCTATTCATATGTCAATGTCTGCATCTACATCTTTAAGCAATGGTAGGTTAGATCCATCACACTCTGGTTTCCCACAGCTGGTTTCTGTCGTTTCTAACTTTGGATAGAGTTAGGGTTAGAATCAAAGAGAAGGGAGGGCATTCCCAGCAGTGGGTATAGCCTCTACAAGGCTGATTCTGGGGCAGGGAGTAAACCGGCTTGGCTGGATCCGATGACAAGCCCCATCTTCAGCTTTCTCCCTGCCCCGAGCCTGGCTCAGAGCTCGGCACCTGCAGAGCGTGTGCTCGTGGACTTGCTGTGAACGGAGGATGAGCGTGGGAGGCAGTTCGGAAGAGCAGGTTGAAGGTAGACGGTGGACAGTGAGCTCTGGGAGCCTCGGCGAGCCATGGATGGTTTCTGAGCTGGGGAGCGAAGGGCATGAGAAAGACAGGGTTTGGGGGAGATGGGCCAAGATGTGGTAAGTGGTCACAGCCATGATGGGAGAGGCCGACTGGGCTGCTCTGACACGTCCTGGCGGTTGTGGTCTTGGAAAAACATAAAGGAGGCCAGTGAAGGAGGCCAGTGAAGAGAGTTGCTTGAGATAATGGGATGTCCTTGATTTTCCCCAAAGTAACTTTCTAAAGCTTTGAGGGTGCCAAAGTAACTTTCTAAAGCTTTGAGGGTGCCACCACTCCCCATACCCTTGGTGAGGTGGACAAGAGTGGTCACGCTAGTTCCCTTCCCATCTCTGGAAAGGGACACTCCCTTGGCATTAGTAACTGTCATTGTCAATCATAACCTGTGAACACTTTCTATTACTGAATCCTCACAGCTACCCAAGAAGTCCCCACTATTACTACCTGCATTTTACAGGTGGGGAAACTGAGGTACAAGCAGGTGAAGTGATTTGCCCAGGCCACACAACCAGGAAATGTCAAAACGGGGATTTGAACTAAGTTCCGCAGCACTGTGGACGCTGCCCCTTGTGGCCACCACCAGAGGGCACACTCCACCAATTCCAAACTATTTTCCCAATTATGATAACATTTCTCGCCGCCCTCAGAAAGGTAGTGCCAACAGATTTGGCCCTTTGTCCCCACTCCAACCCTCATTCCCTGGGGATCTTTGGCCAAACTGATGTGCCATTCTGTGCCTCAGTTCATTCATCTCTATAAAGGGGCCAAGAACAGGACCTACCACCTCATAGGGCTGCCAGGAGATTAAATAAGACCCTTGCACAGCACCTGAAACAACACTCAGTTAATGTTACTTTTTAGCATTAATGCCTTCTAAGCACGCTGTGCTTGTCTAAAGCCGCTCCATGGAGAATTCTGGGTGACACTTCCCATTGGCATTTGGTCCATGTGCTCCCTGTGGACTGACCCACTGGCAGCAAGGGCAGTCACATTCCTCATTAGCCAGACTGTGAGGGGTAATGGCTTGGAGCATGGAGTTGGGGGTTCAGACAGACTTGGGTTCAAACCCAAGCTCCATCATTTGCTGGCTGCGTGATCTTGGGGAAGTGACCTCACCTCTCTGAGCCCCAGTAAAAATGGGATAATAATTATTTGCATCATTTGGCCTCGTTAAGAGGATTGTGTGCAGTGCCAGGCACTACAGAAGCCAGGAAGACATGGGAGCTTGCATACTTGGGATCCTGGCCTGTGCTCTCCTCTCCCCCCACCCAACGAGGGCCCCTGTCTAGAGGCTACCCTGTTCCAGCCAGTTTTTGAGGTCTCCATCATTCAAGAGAATGGGGCTCCCGGGTAGAGAGTACCTAGGCCCTACTCAGGGATGGCCCAGTCAGCAAGAAGCAGGTCCTTCTGCTGTGACAGCATCGTCCCAGTGCACAGCCTTTGATCCTCTCTAAGGGTCATATGACCCCCTGTGGCTATTGCTGACAAAGCACCCCAGGTGTGCTGGACGTGACCACCGAGCAATTCCATGTTCCTGTAGACTTGACCCCTGATAACAACATCTGACATCCACTTGCCGGGCACATGACATGCGTTTTCCCCTTAAATATTTCTCCTTAAATCAACAACCCTAAGAGTGCCAGGAAACCCTTAACCACATTTTAAAGACAGAAAACTGGAGTCCAAGAAGAGAGATAACTTCCCCCAGGAACAAACTCAAGTGAGCGGGGGACATGGATCTCGCTGATCCAAAGACCTAATTCTTATCTGCTGCCTATGGGGGCCCCCAAATGGGAAATGCTTTAATGTTCAGAGTCCTACCAAAACTGACTTAATTTTGCTAATGGCACAATGGCAACGGCCCCATAGAAAAATACTCAAAGAATGAGCTGACAGTTCACGGAGAAGAAAATGCATAGTTACTAAGCTGATGGGAACTTGTCAGCTTTGCCAACGGGGAAAACTACAGATCAAAGCAATGATGAGAAAGTATTTTTTACCCATTGTGTTGGTAAGAAGTAACCCAATTGTTAAAAAATCAGTGCTGGTCAATCCCACTACAGGACATATATCCAGAGAAAACCGTAATTCAAAAAGAGTCATGTACCACAATGTTCAGTGCAGCACTATTTACAATAGCCAGGACATGGAAGCAACCTAAGTGTCCATCGACAGATGAATGGATAAAGAAGATGTGGCACATACATACAATGGAATATTACTCAGCCATAAAAAGAAATGAAATTGAGTTATTTGTAGTGAGGTGGATGGACCTAGAGTCTGTCATACAGAGTGAAGTAAGTCAGAAAGAGAAAAACAAATACCGAATGCTAACACATATATATGGAATCTAAAAAAAAGAAAAATGGTTCTGACGCACCTAGGGGCAGGACAGGAATAAAGACGCAGACGTAGAGAATGGGCTTGAGGACAACAGCACAGGGAGATCAGCTGGGTGCTTTGTGACCACCTAGAGGGGCGGGATAGGGAGGGTGGGAGGGAGACGCAAGCAGGAGGGGATATGGGGATATACGTATAGCTGATTCACTTTGTTATACAGCAGAAACTAATACAACATTGTAAAGCACTTACACTCCAATAAAGACGTTGAAAAAAAAAAACAGTGCTGGTGAGAAAGCAGGGAAATGGATACTCCCTGATAGGACATTGCTGGTGGGAGTGTGGCTTGCTACAGCTTCTTAAGGAAGGGATCTGCTACAGCTGTTGACATTTGAAATATGCATGCCTGTTGATCTGCCTTCCAATTTCAGGATTCTGTCCTACAGAAATAAAAGCATCTGCACCAAAGGTAAATGTCTTCAAGGATGTGTATGGAGCATTGTTTGCAAGGGACAAAACCCAGAAACACAGCAAGCACCCACCTACGTGGGAGTGTTTGCAAAGTTATGGCACCTTCCCTCATCCCACAGAATATCAAGCAACTATTATAATGAATGATTTTAGACTTAAATGTACCAGCATGAGAGGATCCCATAAAGCATTATTAATTTTAAAAAATGCAAGTTACAGAACAACGTCAACGATGCGAGCCTACTTTTTACAAAAGTGACATGAAATCCAAGTTAGAATTCTTGTGTGTATTTGCACACACCTGCTCTTAACTTTAATTATCTGAGTCAGGGCAGGGACAGGGTTAGCGTGTGGCGGGTCCTTAGAAGGGGGTAGAGGGCAGAGTTAATTTCATTATTTTATTGATTTTCAGAGTTTAACAAACTTTTCTTTCTGTCCTTCCAATAAGAAAGGAAAGACACACTTGTGACAAATGAAATGATATTATGTATAAAGATGCACACTTGTGACTCCTTTTGTTTCAATCCCACTCCCGGGTTTATAACTGTGAAGGTCAGTGTTATGTGTCAACTTGGCTGGGCTACAGTCCCCAGTTATTCAATAAGCACTAAGCTAGGGACTTCCCTGGTGGCGCCGTGGTTAAGAATCCACCTGCCAATGCAGGGGACACGGGTTCGAGCCCTGGTCCAGGAAGATCCCACATGGGGAGTAACTAAGCCCGTGCGCCACAACTACTGAGCCCACGCTCTAGAGCCCACGAGCCACAACAAGAGAAGGCACCACAAGGAGAAGCCCATGTAACCGCAATGAAGAGTAGCTCCGGCTCGCCACAACTAGAGAAAGCCCGCGTGCAGCAACGAAGACCCAACGCAGCCAAAAATAAATAAATTAATTTTTTTAAAAAAAGCACTAAGCTAGGTGTTGCTGTGAAGGGATTTTGTAGGTGTGATTAAAGTCCATAATCAGTTGACTTTATGTAAGGGAGACTATTCTAGATCATCTGGGTGGGCCTGATCCAGTTGGTTGAAAGACCTTATATGCAGAGCTGAGTCTTCCTGGAAGAAGCAGTTCTGCCTGTGGATGGCTGGTACCCCCGAGTTTCCAACCAGCCCATCCTGTGAATTTCAGATTTGCCTAGCCAGCCTCCACAGTCCATAAATCGATTCCTTGCGATAGACCTTTTTTTTTTTTTTTTTTTGCGGTATGCAGGCTTCTCACTGTTGTGGCCTCTCCCATTGCAGAGCACAGGCTCCGGACACGCAGGCTCAGCGGCCATGGCTCATGGGCCCAGCCGCTCCGCGGCATGTGGGATCTTCCCGGACCGGGGCACGAACCCGCGTCCCCTGCATCGGCAGGTGGACTCTCAACCACTGCGCCACCAGGGAAGCCATGACAGACCTTTTAACGTGGGTCTCCTACTGAGGTTGTTTCTCTGGTTGAACAGTGACCGACACAATGCCCTAGAAAAATTATTTTACAAGTGCAGCAGAAGACGTGTAAAAAGATGCCATCAGTAGCAAAAACCTGGTAACAACACACATATATCCATCAACAGAAAAATGGATAGATAAACGTTGACGTAGTCCTGCCATGAACTGTTCATTACACAGCACGGAAAACGCACCAACTGCCGCCACACAGACGGCAGGGTTGAAGCTCACGAACAGGATGGCGCGAGAAAGAAGCGAGTCACATAAGAATAGAGAAAGCACTATTTGATTTACATAAACTTTTTTTTTTTTAATTTTTGGCTGCGTTGGGTCTTCGTTGCTGCATGGGGGCTTTCCCTAGTTGTGGCGAGCAGGGGCTACTCTTCGTTGCCGTGCGCAGGCTTCTCATTGCGGTGGCTTCTCTTGCTGTGGCTCGCGGGCTCTAGAGCGCAGGTTCGGTAGTTGTGGCACACGGGCTCAGTAGTTGTGGCTCGCGGGCTCAGTAGTTGTGGTGCATGGGCTTAGTTGCTCCACGGCATGTGGGATCTTCCCAGGCCAGGGATTGAACCCATGTCCCCTGTATTGGCAGGCAGATTCTTAACCACTGTGCCACCAGGGAAGCCCTGATTTATATAAACTTCAAAGACAGGCAAAACAAATGTCATTGCTTAGGAATACTTATATAGTGGTAAAGCTATATAAATAGGTATGTAAAATCTATATAGATTATATATACTATATAATCTATAGTATATATAATCATATATAATATATATCATAGATTATAACATTTTATACATTATAATGTATTATGTGTATTATATATAAATATTATCTTATAGAGGATACATTATATGTGTGAATAAATACGTACATAAAACTAAGTTTTACACTTATAGTGATGGAGTGATTTACACAGTCAGCAGGTTGATGGTGATTTAAGGGACCCCTAAGGTACTGATAGCTGTTTTTTAACCTGAATGGAGGGCATTTGTTTGTCCATTTTATTATTTTTCAGTTGTAAGGAAAAAATGTTGCCTCATTCCAGTTCTACAAGGATCTAGTCATCAGCGGCTATAGTTGCCCTGCTCCAGTATACCCTGAAGGGAATTCAGGATGGAGAAAAACAGGAGGAAGTATTCTGTGTTTTGGATATATGGCCTCTAGACGGTCAACATGCATATCTAGGGAAGGATTTCAATGACCCCAGACTCTTGCATCTTCCCATCCATAGAAAAGCACTAAAATCATTAATTTGAGACGTCTGATTTTAGTGGTTAGCAGTAATCTTTTATGGAGATGTATGCTTGACTACATGTATTTCCCAGCCAAAAAATTTATATATATACTGGCTTCTCCCTCACCTCTTTGGAGCAGTTCCTCTGAGCTTCCTGAGATGCTGTCTCTCTGACTATAGTCCTCAGTGAGGTCCCAATAAAACCAAGACTCAACTGTTGTGCATTTTTTTCAGTTGACATCACCCAGGCTGTGGGCCTTCTGAATAGGGAGGCTGAATGTCAGACAGATCCAGCCTTACCTCTGAGTGATGTAGGACACTCAGCCCATGGTGGTGAAGGGGACTCACTTGGGGTCACACAGACCTAGGTGCAAATCTTTGCCACTTCCCGGTGGGTGTCCTGGGGACAGGTCGTTTCATCTCCTTGAACCTCGATTTCCCTTCTCTGTGAAATGGGGATCTCAGTAGCCCTCACCCCACAGGGCTATTAAATGGGACAAGCACGCGGACACTCACTGTGATCTACACGGCTATACTCTGCAATAATCACTGTAATCCATGTGCCGAGATTCCACAGATACCGTGCCCTAGACCACAGGGTGGGTGGTCACCACAGAGACCACAGATGTCCTCTCTAGGGTGGGCAACTAGAGTGCTCGGAAGGTAAGGAAGGCGGGGGCTGGCAGGGAGGAGGGTGGAAGACCACCCAGAGATGGTAGCATTTGAGCTGGGCCTGGCACATGAGTAATAAGAGTTTGTCAGGTAGAAAAAGGAAGGGCTGGGACTTCCCTGGTGGCGCAGTGGTTGAGAGTCCGCCTGCCGATGCAGGGGACGCGGGTTCGTGCCCCGGTCCGGGAAGATCCCACATGCCGCGGAGCGGCTGGGCCCGTGAGCCATGGCCGCTGAGCCTGCGCGTCCGGAGCCTGTGCTCCGCAATGGGAGAGGCCACAGCAGTGACAGGCCCGCGTACAGCAAAAAAAAAAAAAAAAAACAAGGGCTGACATCCCGGGGCAAGGGGCTCAGAAGGAGCAGCGGTGTGGCCGTGTGTAAGTCCCCCGCTTCCGGGCCTAGAGTGGGGATAAAAGATGAAGTCGGAAAGGTGCGCTAGGACTGGACGCTAAAGGGCCTCGATCGCCCTTCAGAGGGCTCAGAGCTGGGCCTCGGTGGTGAAGGTGATGAGGAAGCAGGACGGACTTTGAGAGAGGGAGGTGGTGGGATTAGATGCGTGCAAACTGTGGAAGTGGGGGCGGGGCTGCTGGAGGAGGAGGAGCGTGACCTCAGCCTCAACATCCCCAGTGCCAGCCTCGGTGCCCTCCCCACCCCAACAGAAGGAAAGACGGAGGCGACCAGAACTTCCCCCGGAGGCTAGGAAACTGGGGAAGGGGGGGGCTATATCCGTCAGGGCGCGTAGATCGACTAACTCCCCTGTTTTGACTTATTTGCCATCTTCTTCTTTTTTTCTTTTTCAGCCCCACTGCGCGGCTTGCGGGACCGTAATTCCCCAACCAGAGATCGAACCCGTGGGCCCTGCAGTGGAAGCTCGGAGTCCTAACCACCGGACTGCCGGGGAATTCCCTGCCATATTCTTCTTTTAAAAGCCACCCTGCTAGAGGGAAATGCTGAACCCAGTTAGGAGATCTCTCAAAGGGAGGCTGCACCGCCAGAGTTTTTGTGTGTAAGGCGGAGCGTTCCCTGCCTGGGATCTTCTCAAATACTTTTTTGTTTTTTTTTTTTGCGGTACCCGGGCCTCTCACTGTTGTGGCTTCTCCCGTTGCGGAGCACAGGCTCCGGACGCGCAGGCTCAGCGGCCATGGCTCACGGGCCCAGCCGCTCCAGCGGCATGTGGGATCCTCCCGGACCGGGGCACGAACCCGCGTCCCCTGCATCGGCAGGAGGACTCTCAACCACTGAGCCACCAGGGAAGCCCCTCAAATACTTCTTATCACCACTGATTACCAGAAGCATTTTGACGCCGTCTCACCCACCCGTCCCTCGGGAATAGAACCCTCTAGTTTCACCCTACAATGTACCTCTCCGGCCTCCTACTGTTTATACCCACCAGGTTTCATCTCAGCTTCTGCTTTAGCGGCGAAAACAGAACCGACAGACCTCGAGGGAGCCTGTGCCTTTAAGGGAAGAGGCGGGACGAGCCCTTGGGGGCGTGTCCTCTGGGCGGGTTGTATAAGGGGCGAGGCCGGCGCCGGGCTAGTGGGGGCCGAAGCAGGGCTGAGCGGCTGGATCTGACTCGGACGCTGCCGCAGGCGGGAACCCTGGGCTCTCGGCTTCAGGAGCAGAAGTTCGGGAGGCTCGGGCCGGTTGGGCAGGGACTGGAAAGGCTGCGAAGCCCGGCGGGGTCGAGGTGCGGAGTTTGCTGGTCCGAGGCTCCTCGCAAGGTAAGAGGAACCTCCCCGCCCGCCTGGGCGCCGCGGGAGGACTGGCGCCGGAGTTCAGCTTCTCAACATCCGCCCGGATTGGGAAACGGAGCACATTGACGTTCCCGTTGGCTGGCACCTAGAAAGTGCAGCCGCAAAAGTGATTACTGCCCCAGTTTTCTGCCCCTGCCCCTTCCTGTCGGGTGTGCAGATCTGAGCGTCTGAACTCCTGACCTCGGACAGGCACAGGTGAAGCGCTCCATAAATGCTCCCTTGTGAATGAGTGCAAGAAATCGGCGGCCAATAAATAGGAGACACGTGCTGATCCTCAAGTTGGGAACACCTGAGGCGCGAGCCCTAATTAAGCCCTTATCGTTTGCTCCGATGCTCCAGCATTTGTCTTCATTTTACAGATGAGGAATCAGAGGCTCAGAGACATGAAGTGACCTCCCCAAGGCCGCACAGCTCGTTCGTGGCTGAGATTATATTGCAGACCTGGAGTGTCCCGTTCCAAGTCAGTGCCAAGTGCAGTTACAGAGAACAGCAGGAGGGAAGGGCCTGTCAACAGGTGAGGAAAGAATGCTGAGACAGGCCCTTGTGCCCCCTTTTCTTCCCCCAGAGCCGCGTCCTACCCCTCCTGCCCCTGCCAGGACATTGAGCAAAGATTTACCGAAAAACGTTGGTAAATCTGGGCTTTGTTGTTTTCTGGGCTTTGCTTTTCCTGAAGGCAAAACAAAACATGCTCAACTACAACATGTGGAAGAGCCAAAGAAGAAAATCAGTGTGCCGGGGACTTTTTTTTTTCTCTCCAGTTTAATTTCTTTGGAAGAAAAACAAAGCTGGTTTTTCCCTGGTGTTGAGGGAAAAAGACAGATGCTAAAGTCCAGCCCAGCTCTGCTGCTGACAGGCTGTGTGACTTTGAGCAATTCACTTCCTCCTGGGCCTTGATTTCCCCATCAGAGGAGTTATTAGCCTGGTTTTCCATGGGAACACTACTGGGGGTTCAGGAAGAAGGGCTATCTAATCTGCATGCTAAATGAGTCAGGCCCATCCGGAATGTGGGCTCCTACCTGGGCTTTCCATTGGTGTGGGGAGGAGGAGGGGCAGTTCTTCAGCTGAAAAAGTTTTCAGGCCCCTCCTGTTGGGTCCTGCAGTCTTCAGTGACACTGTTCGTCTTTCTCACCCCTACCCTACAGGCCACTAGAGGTGCCAGCTGTTTGGAACTGAAACATGACAGAAGGGGACGCGGAGAGTGAGGGCCAGGCCCCTTGGGCGCTGGTGGCCAGAGGCCTGCTGAATCTGTACTGGGTGCTCAGCTGGCTCTGTGTGCTGCTGATGGTGGACACAGTGTCGGGGGCCGGGGGCCCATCTGCAGGGACCCGCATTAGCTCCCAGTTTCCAGCCTCGGGTGTGAACCAGAGCCCCGTGGTAGACGTGAGTGTCCAGGCGGGAAACTGGCATCAGGTGGGGGTGTATTCAGCCAATCAAGTATGTATTGAGCATCTACTGTGTAGCAGTAGATGTGAGCTAAACCTTGGGATATGCCAGGGCACGTATACTGTAGACAAAAATCCCTGCCCTCATGGAGCCAGCAGTCTCTTAGGAGGGGGATAAAGAAGTAAGCATGTAAATTTCAGGTGGTAAGATGCTATGTGCTCAGCAGATAATGGGATAAAGTGATATTGGGGGGTGGGGGCTGTGAGGAAGAAGGAGTATTTCCAACTATTTCAGCTTGGGGGGGGGGTCACAGATGGCCTCTGTGAGGAAGGGACCTTTGAGCCAAGCCCTGAATGGAGAAAGGAAGCCACTTATACAGACATCAGAAGGAAGATCATTCCAAGTGGAGAGAAAGGCACGTGCAAAGGCCCTGAAGCAGGGACAAACTTAGTTTCTGGAGCTGTGAGGAGGCCAGAGTGGCTGGAACAGGGTGAGTGAGGGGGAGAGTGTTAAGAATGGGGATGGAGATGTAGTGGTGGTCAGATTACAAAAGGCCTTATAGGCTGAGGCTAAGAGGTGGGATTTGTTTTATGACAGTGGGGAGCCAGTGGAAGGTTTTAAGCAGGGGGATGTCAAGATCTGATTTATTTCTTCAAGGGATGTCTTTGGCTTCTCTGGGGAGAATGGATTGAGAGCGTTGAGGGTGGCAGCGGGGAGAACAGTGGGAAGGCTCCTGCAGCTCACCAGGTGATGGTGGTGGTGGGAGATAGGAAAGAAGTGGTGGGACTTGGAGGAAGTATTGGAGGCACAACAAGCAGGGTATGCTGATGGCTTAGATGGAGGGGCATGGTGGTGGAAGAAAGAGAGGCGTCAAGGATGGCTCCAGATTTCTGGCCTTAGCAGTGGGGGGATGGAGGAGGATGGTAGTGCCACTGACTTGTATGAATGGAGGGAGAAGCAGTGGGGACGCTTGGTGAGAGCAAGGAGGCTTCCTCCCAAGGCAGGGAGGTTTGGGCCGTTGAGACAGGCCAAACGGAACTTGCATCATTCTGTTCTGACGTCTGTAAGGGGAGGAGAGGCCACAGTGGATCCAGAGTGAAAATCTGAAGGCAGGAGGCTGCTCAAGATGAGCCCCTGCTGCACGGGGCTGGAGTTCTCTCTTTGTATTCTCTTCAGTGAGAGAACAAACGAGAACAAACGGAGTAACAAACTCCTCCCCACTTGAACTGACAGCTGAGGGTGCTTAGCGCCCACACCAACTTTCTGGGGCTGCTGAGTACCTTCATGCCCATGATTCGAGGCAGACAGACAGGTAATTATGCCTATTCTACAGACGGGTTACTGTGGTTATAAAATTGCTGCCTCTTGGGGGCAGGAAAATGGGGGTTAACTGTGGCTTGTGTCAGATAATCTCTCTGAGTTATTGAGCACTTAGGCCAGCAATGTGCCTAGCTCATCAAGTCCTGTACCCAAACCCCTGAGACGGGTATGGTTATCTCTGTGCTATAGGTGAGGACGTTGAGGTTCAGGGAGGGGAAGTTGGCCACGAGGGAAGTAGCAGAGCCAGGATGTGAACTCGTGGCTGCCTCATGCTGAATCCAGACCCTTCCCCTCTGGTTCACTTGCCTCCCAAGACTGACACAGGTGGCTGCCCTCCTGGAATTCCCGCCAGCCTCTGGCTGGCTGCTGTCTGGCCAGCTTGCAGGCTGGGAAAGGCCACCCACTCCTCACCTAGGTCCTTTTGCATAGTCACTCGTTCAACAAATATTTATTGAGCACCTATTACGTGCCAGGAACAGTGCCACACGTGAGGGGTAAATCAGGGAGCAGATAAGCTCGGTTCCTGCCCTCATGGAGCTTATACTCTAGTGGGGGACACAGATGAGAAACAAATCAACAGGTAAATCCACAGGATTTCACTGGGGGATGAGGAGAACAAAACAGGGTGGGATGTGATGGAGTGAGATGGAGAGGGGTAGCCACTCTGCCTCGGGCTGTCAGGGAAGGCTTCTCTGAGGACAGAGACCTGAAGCTTTGCAAAGATCTGGGGGAACAGCAAGTGCAAAGGCCCTGAGGCAAGAGCAGAATGACGTGTCACAAACAAACTTTGAGAGGCCTCTGCAACAGTGAGCTGGGGGTGAGGGATGAGAGGAGACAGGAGAGGTAATGGAGGCCGGACCGCCTGGGGCTGTTTGGACCGCTGTGCGAAGTTGGCCCATTCCTAGGGGTAAGACGGGAGCCATGGTAGGATTTAGAACACAGGAGGGACGTGATCTGATTTCAGTTTTTACAAGGATCCCATTGGCTGCTGTGGGAGAATCAACTGTAAGGGCGGAGGCAGAGAGTAGGCTGGCAAAGCGATCCGGTGAGATGCTGGTAGCAGCTTTGGGAAGGGGTCCAAATTAAGATTTTTGGAGGGGAAGTAGAAGACAAGGTTCTGCTGGGCCACCCAGTGCCCCATGCCCTAAGCCCGGGCTGGCCCAAGTGTGGCCTCAGAGGGCCAGGGACAGGTTTGGCATCAGACCACCAGGACCCAGTGGTTCCAGGACACTCCTTTCGGGGAAGAGGAGAGTCTGGAAAAAAATCTCCACTTAGGACAGATCTGACCGAGGCTGGACATTTGGGGCTGACCCTTGTGGGGGGCGGAGGGGCCCAAGCTAACAGGTGCAGGGAGCTGTTTAGTCTCATTTTTCCCCTCTGGAAAAAAGAGTAATCAAAGCTCATTTTACTGAGCACTGACTGTGTACCAGGCACTGTTCTAAGCACATGGATTAACGCATTTAATCCTTCATTTCAGGAGCCGGCAAACTTCAGCCCACAGGTCAAATCAGGTCCACTGCTGGGCTTTGTAGTCCGGGAGCTGAGAATGGGTTTTATATTTTCAAATGGTTGAAAAAATTTTTTAAAAGAACACTATTACGTGACACATGAAAACTTTGTGAAATTTGAACCTCAGTGTCCGTAAGTCCAGTTTTATTGGAATACAGTCATGCCTGTTTATTATTGCAGGTGATACTTTCACACAACAAAGCAGAGTGGAATGGTTTCAACAGAGACTGTCTGGCCTGCAGAGGGGAAAATGTTTAGCCTTTTATAGAAAGAGTTTGCCGACCCCTGCCTCATTTTATAAAGGAGGGAACTGGGGCACGGAGAAGTTACGTGAGTTGTCCAAAGTCGCACAGCTATGAGTAGGGAAGCAGAATTTGAACCCAGCCTGCATGGTTCCAGAGCCCTCTCCTTATAAGCACTGTACCACCCAGCCTTGCTGAGCAGTTGTCACAAGGTCCTGGTGAGAGTCCTGTGATTTTTCCACCCCTTTGAAAACTTGCCGTGTTGGGGTCCAGCTGCAGGGTTGGGAAAATAGGAGGAGGTGTAGCTACAGGACGTAGGAGAGTGGAATTGTAGCCCCAGGTCACATCTACAGTGCCTCCTTGGGGGGCTGATCAAATGAGGTTAAGAACGTGAGAAGTCTTTGAGAGTTCTTTAGTGTCTGCAGTTAACTGACTGTAGATGAGTGTTTGAGTTTCCTGTTGCTGCTGTAACAAATTATTACAAACGTAGTGGCTCAAAACAGCACACATTTGTTATCTGGAGGTCAAAAGCCCAAAATGGGTTTCACTGGACTAAAATCAAGGTGTGGGCAGGACCGTGTTCCTTCTGGAGGCTCCAGGGGAAGGTCCATTGCCTTGCCTTTTCCAGCTTCTAGAAGCTTCCTGCATTCCTTCCTTATTTTGTGGCCCCTTCCTTCATCTTCAAAGCCACCAGCGTAGCATCTCTCTCAGTCTCTCTCTCTGACTCTCTGACCTATGCTTCCATCACATCTCTTTCTGTGACTCCGACACTCCCACCTCCCTCTTAAAAAAAATCCTTGTGATTACATTTAAAGGCCTCCAGATAATTCTGGACAATCCCCCCATCTCAAGACCCTCAATTTAATCACCCCTGCCAGAGTCCCTTTTGCCATGTAAGGTCGCATATCCACAGGCTCTGAGGATTAGGACCTGGACATCTTTAGGGACCACTGTTCAGCCAGGGAGGATGAACCAGGAGCTTGTGACTCCACATGTCCCTCCCAGCCCCCTCATCCCCCAAGCCATCCCCGTACTGCCCGTGCACCTGCACAAGGAGGGGCCACTGGCTGCAAGTAACAACATTTGGAGAGGGCATCTAGGTAGGGAAAACCTGAGCCCTTTTTTCTTTAATCCTACTATAGTTTAATTAATGGTATTGTACCAATGTTAATTTCTTAGTTTTTAAAAATATTTTTATTTATTTATTTTTGGCTGTGTTGGGTCTTCATCGCTGCGCCTGGGCTTTCTCTAGTTGCGGCGAGCGGGGGCTACTCTTCGTTGCGGCGCATGGGCTTCTCATTGCAGTGGCTTCTCTTGTTGCGGAGCACGGGCCCTAGGCACACGAGCTTCAGTAGTTGTGGCACGCGGGCTCAGTAGTTGTGGCTCGTGGGCTCTAGAGCACAGGCTCAGTAGTTGTGGCTCGCGGGCTCTAGAGCGCAGGCTCAGTAGTTGTGGCGCACGGGCTTAGTTGCTCTGCAGCACGTGGGATCTTCCCAAACCAAGGCTCGAACCTGTGTCCCCTGCATTGGCAGGCGGATTCTTAACCCCTGCGCCACCAGGGAAGCCCCCAAGCCTTTCTTGTTGGGCCCCAACTAACAAAATGGAAACGATTTTAAATTGTCCCCTTAGTATTGGAGTTGTTTAATTGTTTGGCTTCTTAATGGAGCCAGCGTGGACTTTGATAGTGTGCATTCTGATATTCAGTAATGAAGGGAGTGTGGAGAAGCACTTAACAAAACATATGTGGCACCAAGATGCCAGCAGCCAGAGTGGGTTTGATGAACACCGCTCTGTAGGTGAGGAAAACAAGGCCCAGACCCCTTAAAGGGGCTGCTGAAGGTCACCCAGCCAGCTGGTGGCAAAGCTGGGTCTCAGACCCAGGACTGCTCTTCCTCTCAGCTGACTCTGTCTCCCATACCAGTCTTACTGGTATAGGATTGAAAACTGACGGCCCACGGGCTTGTCTAGCTGCTATGATTTTGGTTTTGGTTTCAGTTTTTTGGGCAATGTGGGGAGGGGTTTTCTTTCATTTTATAACTTGGATGCCTTTCAGCAGGGCATGCACCCTCCAGCTCACCACCATTGCCAGCAGCCGCGGTGGTTTTAGACATTTATATAATCTGCCTGGCCCCCAAGGCATTGAGTTTGCAACCCTTTCCTGTCCAGCCTCGCCCTTGAAACTTGTTCACAGAGGGGAAAATATTTGACCCTCTCTGGATTCCCTGGGTGTCCTTAGTGATTCAGGGAAGAGGATGAGAAGGGAATGAGATGGTCTGAAAAGTCACCCACCCCAGACTCAGAGCAATGCCCCTTTAACTCTACCACCCCTGGGCAGAGCTGGGTTCAGGTCCTGATGGGCTTCGAGGGAGGGGATGGCCAGCTTGGGGCACAGGGGCAGGTAGGCTGCAGAGAAATGCGATTCTGGAGACCAGATTTGGGGGACCCGCCTTGCTGACTCACTCTGCTGTCAGGGAGATGGAGACGAGCTGGGCTGGGACCATCTCCCTGCGTCCTCCCTGGCTGACCGTGAAGACCAGGAGGTGGGGAAGAAGGCAGGAAGAGGAGGCTGCCCTTGCCCAGTTGAACTGTTTCCCCAAGAGCTTCAGCTAGTAACTTTCAGGCAGACCTGAGTTTGAAACCAGCTAGCAGTGGTAGGCTGTGTGCCCTGGGGCAAGTCACTTTACCTCTCTGTGCCTCAGTTTTCTCATCTGTGAAGTGGAAACAATTGTGCCAACCTCCTAGGTCTGTTTTTTTTTTTAGAAGATATTGGGGGCTTACACAGCAGTTTATTAATTAATTTATTTTTGCTGTGTTGGGTCTTCGTTTCTGCGCGAGGGCTTTCTCTAGTTGTGGCAAGCGGGGGCCACTCTTCATCGCGGCGCGCGGGCCTCTCACTATCGCGGCCTCTCTTGTTGCGGACCACAGGCTCCAGACGCACAGGCTCAGTAGTTGTGGCTCACGGGCCTAGTTGTTCCGCGGCATGTGGGATCCTCCCAGACCAGGACTCGAACCCGTGTCCCCTGCATTAGCAGGCAGACTCCCAACCGCTGCGCCACCAGGGAAGCCCCCTAGGTCTGTTTTGAAGACTGAGTTGGGATCCAGCACAATGTGTGGCAAAACAATTATGAGACCATACTGTGTGCAAGACTTTGGTGGGAGGGACAGACATTAAAACAAGTCTGTGATCCTACAAATAACTGGGGATTTCAAAACACGAGAAGTGCTTTGTAAGAGAAGACCGAGGGTGATGGGCACTTATAACTGGAGGATCTGCCCTACGCTGGGGGTGATCAGGGAAGGCTTCCTGGAAGAAACGTCTAAGAATTGGAGGATGAATGAGTGGTGGTCTTTCGAGGGAGGTGTACCAGGCAGAAGGAACAGTGCATGAAATAGGTACAGTGGGTCAGTGTGGCCTCTGTAGAAAGCCAGTAATCAAGGGATGAGGAGATGACCTGAGGGCTCAGGGACAAGAAATCTCATCTCCAGTTTGGCATTGGTGGGAGTTCAGAGAAGGCTTGTGGAGGGGATGGAACTGTGATTTGACAGAGCTTTTTTTTAAAAAAAAAAATTGTAATACAGCATACATAACCTAAGATTCACCATCTTAACCATTTTTAAGTGTACAGTTCAGGGGCATTAAAAACATTTACACTGTGCAACCATCACCACCATCCACCTCCAGAACTCTCTCATCTTGCAAAACTGAAACTCTCCTCATTAAACAACTCCCCATTTCCCCCTCCCCCCAGCCCCTGGCAGCCACCATTCTGCTTTCTGTCTCTATGAGTTTGACTATTCCAGTTACCTCACATAAGTAGAATTACATACACAGTATTTGTCTTTTTGCAACTGGCTTATTTCACTTAGCATGATGTCTTCAAGGTTCATCCCTGTTTTGGCCTGCGTCAGGATTTCCTTCTCTTTTAAGGCTGAATAACATTCCATCGTGTGGATGTGCCACATTTTGCTTATCCATTCATCCATTGATGGACACTTGGGTTGCTTCCAAACCTTTTGACTACTGTGACTCATGCTGCCATGAATATGGGTGTGCAAATGTCTCTTTGAGACCTGACTTTCAGTTCTTTTTGACATACACCCAGAAGTAGATTTGCTGGATCATATGGTAATTCTGGGTTTTTTTCCAGTTTTATTGAGATACAATTGACCTACAGCACTGTATATAAGTTTAAGGTGTACAGCATAATGATTTGACTTAACATATATTGTGAAATGATGCCCACGATAAGTTTAGTGAACATCCATCAACTCATAGAGATAGAAAAGAAAGAGGTTTTTTTTTCCTTGTGATGAGAACTCTTAGGAAATACTTCAGCAACTTTCATGTATACCATACAGCAGTGTTAACTATAGTTATCACCTTGTACATTACATCCCTGGTACTGGTGATTGTATTTTTAATTTGGGAGGGGAACTGCCGTGCTGTTTTCCACAGCAGCTGCACCATTTTTACACCCACAACAGTTGCACAAGGGCTCCAGTTTCTCCCCATCCTCCCTAACGCTAGTTATTTTCTGGTTTTGCTCATTTGGTTTGTGTAGTAGCCATCCTAACATGTGTGAGGTGGTACTGACAAAGGTTTTGAACATAAAGTTTGAGAAGGGGGAGCTTCTAGGCAATGCCTAAGCAAATGCATAACCTCACAAAGACCTAATATCCATTATATAAAGAGCTTCTATAAATCAATAAGAAGAAGGAAACAATTGAAAAAACTAGCCGTTTAAAGAAGGAATACAAATGGCCATTAACACACGAAAAGAGCGCTTCACCGTCCTCCAGGACTTGCAGCTTAACAACAGGGAGATTCCTACTACATTGGCTGGAACCAGACTTATGGCAGCCACCCTAACCCGGTAGGGGTGCAGGTGTAAACTCCTTTCCCATTGCTGGTGGGAGTGTGTCTAAGCAGAGCTTTAGGGGGGGTCTTCTGGCAAAATCCATCAAATGTTTAAGATGTTTCTCCCTCTGCAGCAGACACTGTCAGGGCCCCGCCCATATCCTTTGGACTCTGCCATTTTGGTGGGCTTCTGTGGACCTCGAGTTCCCAGCATCTTTTTTCAGAACCACCCATAAGCATGGTAGGCCAGAAGTGCTGGGGACCTAGCACCTCCCTCCCTGGCAGTGCTCACCTGATGACTGATAGGAGTTGGTGTATAAATACCCCAGCTCCCTTGCCCTTGGGATTACCAGCCCATGGTGGGAACGATCTCCACCAGCCTTCACTGGTTGCATTTCCATCCCTGAATCTCTCCTCCCTTTCGGTGCTTGTGTTCTATACACCTCCCAAATATTCTGCTTACTTAGACATCCTTGTCTCTGGGTCGCTTCTGGAGGAACTCAGACTGGGATACTCTCTGACTCAGCACTTTCACTTCTAGAATTCTCCCTGACAGAATATTCTCACGTGTACTCAGAGTCATGTGCAAGGAAGTTGATTTTGGTAATAATGAAAAAGTAGACACAACTGCCCATCAGCAGGGAAACGTTACCTCTACTATGTATCATCCATGATGTGAAATCCTAAGACTCTACAGTGGCAGGGGGTGGCGAGGGTGGTAATGGTTAAGGACAGGGATTCTAGAGCCTCAAACTGCCTGGGTTCCAACTCTGTCTCTACCACTGAGTGGGCCCTGGGATATTGTCTTAGTCTCCTTATCTGTATAATGGGCAGGTTAATAGTACCTTCCTCATAAGATCATGGTGCAGATTAATTGAGGTACATTTTAAGCTCTTAGCACTGTACCTGGCATATAGAAATCCCTCAGAGTGTTTTGACTTTTATCATCATCGTTGTGTGCATCAGTATATCAATACACGGCACATACGTGAAGTGGTAAAAGTTATGTTGCAGAAATGAGCTTCAGGATGGACTCATTTCTATGAAATAAACTGTATACTAGGATGTCTGTACAAATATCGTTAAACTGAGAAATGTCTGTAAGGGTCTGCTTCAAACTGATCATAGTAGGACATCTGGAGAGAGGCGGGATCATGGAGGGCAGGGATGAGAAGGGAGAATTTAGAAATCTTTATGTATTGTTTCTTTTTGTTTCATTTTAAATACACCTATTCAGGACTTACTTGGGTTAGTTTCAAACACAAGTTTATTTTTAAAAATTAAAGTGTGCAGCTGGCACCTGGAGGCCTTGGGAGGCTTAGAGACCAGGATGGAGGAGGTTATCTTCACTGCTGAGGTGGGGCTGGGCCAGTCAACCACAGGGTGTCGGACCCTGATGTCCCCCCTCCCTTCCCACAGTGTCGAGAAGTGTGTGGCCTGAATGCCTCTAACCGCTGTGATTTCGTCCGCTCCAACCCTGACTGCCGCAGTGAAGGGGGCTACCTGGACTACCTCGAAGGCATCTTCTGCCACTTCCCACCCGACCTCCTCCCTCTGGCCGTCACTCTCTACGTGAGGCCCCGCTCCGGGGAGCTGGTGAGAGGGGCTGGTGGCCCCGGCGGGACTTAATGCCCTTTTCCCTTTCCGGCCCCCCAACCCAGGCTTTTTGGCTGCTCTACCTGTTTCTGATTCTGGGAGTCACCGCGGCAAAGTTGTGAGTTTGGCCTTGGGCTCATATCCACCTTATAGATTGGAAAATGGAATCCCAGGAGGTTGACATTGGGGTGACCCTGGGCTTGGGGGAAGGATGGGGGCAGGAGCCACTCATTGTGGAAACACTCACTGTTTGCCTTTTCTCCATAGTTTCTGCCCTAACTTGTCAGCCATTTCGACCACACTCAAGCTTTCCCACAATGTGGCAGTATCCTTTGTCCCCGAGGGATGGAGGGCAGTTAGGGCGGGTGGCTGGGAGACAGGGTGGCAGCTCATGGCCAGGAAAGGCCCCTGCACTGAGGCCCCTTGACACGCTCCCCCCATGGCGTCACCTTCCTGGCGTTTGGGAACGGGGCACCGGATATCTTCAGCGCCCTGGTGGCCTTCTCAGGTCCGCGCACAGCCGGCCTGGCCTTTGGGGCACTGTTTGGTACGAGAGGCCCCGGCTAGGGTGGGGTGGGGCAGCAGGAGGGGGCGCAGGGTAGACCAAGCTTGGCATCCTCTCCTCCAGGCGCAGGCGTGCTGGTTACCACCGTGGTGGCCGGTGGCATCGCCATCCTGCACCCCTTCACAGCAGCCTCGAGGCCCTTCCTCAGGGACATCATTTTCTACATGGTGGCCGTGTTTCTGATCTTCACTGCACTCTACCGCGGCAGGGTCACGCTGGCATGGGCCCTGGGTGAGCGGCCACAGGACCAGTGCGGGGTCACCCCAGGGCTGATGCGTGGGAGGCATGGGGGCACAGGAGGGAGTGGTCAGCAGGGCACAGAGTCACCTTTGGTTCCAGATGTTGGAAACCCTACTCAAGGTGGCTTGAGCGAAAAAAGGGGACTCGTGGTTCGGATAACCAAAGAGGGCAGGGCAGAGTCAGGGTGATGTTCTGAATTTTCACAATTTCAGATTTTAACAAGCAGTACAGCCAGGATGCTGACTGTGGCCGTCAGGGTCCCGGCAGCATGTCCTTTCCATCCAGATGGTTCAAATGACATGAATGGCGGGACAATTTACAGAGGGTTAAGGAAGCCAACAAGGGATGCTGAGATGCAGAGACACCAGGGACCAGCAACAGTGGGAGCCCCTGAAGGGGCAGAGAATGGGGTGCCTGGAGCCTGCTGAGGGCTACAGGCCCAGACCTGGGACCACCCAACATGAGTGACAGTTATGGAGGGTCACAGTCCCTGCCGGAGACAGGGTACCACAGCAGGGAGGGAGCAGGGAAGAAGTGCCCCAGACCCTCCCCTACTGCCTTCTGTTTTGCTGTCAGGGCTCCGTGGGTGGGCCCAGGGCAGCCAGAGTTCAGGTGATGCAGTCTGCAGGGCTCAGCCTCCCAGGCCACAGAGCAGGACACGGACCCTTCACACTTGAATTGTGTCCTAGAGGCCACTGCCTATACCAGGCGTTACACCCACCGTTGACTGCCAGATTGGTGGTGGGGAGGGGGCGGGGCTCCAGGAAATGGCCATTTGCCTACTGGTGCTGGGCTGGGCTTACACAGATAGCCACCGCCACCAGGCCCCAGTGACAGAACTGGCAGCTCTTGTTCTCTGGGCCCTGTGGCCAGGATGCCACTTGGGGACAGCGTGCCCTTGTCTGCAGGTTACCTGGGCTTCTACGTGTTCTACGTGGTCACTGTGGTTCTCTGCACCTGGATCTACCAGTGGCAGCGGAGGAGATCCTTGGTCTACTCCGTGCCAGGTACTCCAGGTAAGGTCTGAATGGAGCCCCCAAGGGAGCACCAGTGGGCCTGGCGCCCTCCTTGCCCTTCACTGCTGCCTTGTGTCTCTTGAGGCCTTTGCCAGTGCCCATCTCCTACTTTTTCTACTCGTTTGACCAGGGCCCCGCCTCTGCACTGTTGCTTGTGCTGGTGAAAACTCATCGTCACCTGCTTGTCCAGTTCACTAGCTCTTCATGCTGCCGCCTGTCGCCAGGGCTCATCTTCGCAAAAGCTGCCGCCACTCGCGTCCAGGCATGCGCCCCCTACCGTCGGGGTAAAATCCAGATGCTTCCATATACGCAAATACCTGCGCACACACACATCCACAGATACACATACAACACGCACATACACAACACGTACATATATAAATACACATACACAGCCCACACATATATACAAATACGTGCAGAGCACACACTCCCAAATACACGCACATATACAATATATATACATACATGCTACATACATGTACACAAATACATGCACAACACACACATACTCAAATACATGTGCCGCACACAATACATGCGCACACATATCCACAAACACATATACTACACAAATACACACACAAATACACATATGTACAAATACATATATGGCATACACAACACACATATAAATACACATGCACAAATACATATACACATAGTCCACACATGTACACAAGTTCATATATAAACATGCACACACATATACAAAGACACACATATACAAATATATACATAGCGCACACATACAACACACAAATACAAAATACATACACATATATACAATTTATTGAGTAAATTATCAATAATTGTCAATAATTATTAAATTATCAAATTCATTCTTTTCAGTAAGACTGTAAGATAGGGCCTATAGTATTAGCGTCTTTTTGGGTGAGGAAACAGGGAAGTCAGATTCTTCCCAGGCCATAGGTACTGGAGAGGGGCAGAGCCAGGACTTGACCCTTGTTCCTCAGACCCCAAAAGCCATCCCCCTACCCACAATGCCAGAGGCCACAACTGGGAACCTACAGACCACCTCTTCTGTACAGAAGTGTTGTTTTTTTGTGGTGTGACCAGTGTGTCCTTTTAAAAAATATTAGGCCAAGATTTAAAATGAAAAGATTTTGTTTTAATTTTTAAAATATTTATTTATTTTAGCTGTGCTGGCTCTTAGATGCAGCATGCAGGCTTCTTAGCTGTGGCATACACACTCTTAGTTGTGGCATGGGAACTCTTAGTTGCGGCATGTGGGATCTGGTTCCCAGACCAGGGATCGAACCCGGGGCCCCAGCATTGGGAGCGTGGAGTCTTGCCTACTGGACCACCAGGGAAGTCCTTAAAATGAAAAGACTTGATATAAATTGTGACTTCTCTTGAAACATGAGACCATCTGGTCCTCCATCCCTGCCTGGCACAATGCCTAGAACTGAATGGGGCTTCCCTCTTAGGACAAGGTGTGGGCCCCCAGTTTGCCCCAGTCCCCACCACTCTCTGTCGTCAGCCCCAACACGTGGAGGTGGGTTGGTTGCAGACCTGATTGGAAAACCAGAATTCCGCCACCCAGCCTGTTTCACTTGGTCCCGTGATGTGCTTGGTCCCTTTCAGCGTGTGAGCCTGAGAACCTTGCACTGGATCTGCTGCCATTTGTGCTGGGCCTCAGCTTTCTTCTCCAGACTCATTTCATACCCCAAACTCCATGCCCAGCTGTGCAGGGCTACCCCCGTGTCCCTGAAGACGCTATGCTCCGTCTGGCTATCTCTGGGCCTTTGCGTGTGCTGTCCCCTCTCCCTGGTGTGCCCTTCTTCTGAAAGACTTAAGGACTCAGCCTGGAGGGAGCTCTGCAGAGGCCCCCAGGTGTCCCTTCTGGGCTTGTACAGCTTTCAGACTCTCCCCAGCACAGCCTTTATTTCTCCATTCTGTTATTAATTTGCTTGTATTTCCGTCTGTTGGACTGTGAGCTTCCAGAGGGCCAGACTCTATCTCATTACCTCTCAAATCCCTGGGGCCCTGACACAGGTGCTGGTGACTCCTCCTACAGGAAGTCTACCATGACTTTTCCTCTTCTGCCCTCTTTATCAACTGAGCCTTCAGAGTTCAGCACATATTACCCTGTGCTGTCTTTTAAACCCATCATAGGCCTCCAGGCTGGAACAGAAGGGGAAAATGAGACCTGGAGAAGGGCCCAAAGTCACACAGAGGCAGAATCAGGACTAGCACTCCTCACTTGAGAAAGGCCATTTTCCTTTTAGGAAGCCCTTCTTTACAGGGCTCAGTCCTCTAATCATTCCCAAGGACTCCCGAGAAAAGTTGCAACTGGAAAAGAAAAATATGATGGGTTCCAAATTCTGAAAGGTACAAAATTGAAGTCAGTAGGTGTTTCAATTATGTCTTCAAACACCCTTATTCAATTTAGCATTATGGCTGCCTCATTACATTTGAAAATGTTTTGTGAGTTAGACTTCCTCAATCTGTAAGAATTTCTGAGCGTGCAGGGTGATTGCTGAGACATCCAAAGTACAGAGGGCCTGGACACTTGCACCCTGAAAACTGTCCTGTCCCAGAGGTGCTCTACCCTAGAACAGTGGTGGAGGGTCTGGGTGCCCCAGCTGGCTCATGGGAAACTCCCCTCTCTCCTACAGAGATGCTGTCAGGTTCCGAGGAGGATCGGGTGTCTTCTAATACCAACAGCTATGACTACGGTGAGTCCAGTGCCCTGTGCCTGGCTGGGATGGAGAGGTGGGGGGATGGGGCCATCCAGGTCCCACCTCGGCTAAGCTCTGGGCCGGGGTTACCTGCACCCCTACCAGGCCCTGGGCTTTTCCTTCTTCCCAAGGGTTGGGGGGACTGGTGGGAGGGGGAGGGAAGAGGGTTTCCCGGAGGCTGAGCCAGCCATGGACAGCTGCCCCTCCCACCTTTCACCCCCAGGTGAGGAGTACCGGCCGCTGCTCTTCTACCAGGAGACCACGGCTCAGATCCTGTTGCAGGCCCTCAACCCCCTGAATTACAGGAAGTGGAGGACCAAGCCAGTGTACTGGAGGGCCCTCAAGGCCTTCAAGGTAAGGGGGGCTCTGAGCCAGGCTCCTGGCTTCATGACAGCACAGGGCAGTTGCCCCTCAACCTTCCCCAGAGCAATGAGGGGAGGGTTGGCCTCTGCTGAGGACTTGTTGGGGAAATAGATGGGCTGGGACTTGATGGGGAAACTGAGTCATGGAGCATAGCTGGGGCTCTTCCCCCCATGGAGGAATGAGAGCATCTTCTCAGGGACAGAGAGAGAGGAGATGGGGACCCCTCCTGACCAGGTGAGGGCAGGGAACTGGGACGGAGAGGGAGTGGGTCATAGTGAGTCCAAATGAGGCCGAGATTGCTCTCCTCTGATCCCCACTGCTTCCCTGAGCTGAATGTCTCCTGAGGTCTCGATGTGGGCAGGGGTATCCAGGCTGGTTTACATGAGGCACAACTGCAGCTGCCTTCCACCACCCAGACCGAAAAAGTCAGGGGTCTCACCTCACAGCCCTCCAACGTGGATACCTCTTAGGCCTTCTCAGACCCAGGGGTAGATAATAAACTATATTTATACCCCACAGTGGCTCTGGCTACATCATGACCTTGGGCAAGTCACTTCATCTCTCTGAGCTGCAGTTATCTCCACTGAAAAATGGGGATAATGACAGTACCTTTCTTCTGGAGTGGTTATATTAGTAAGTTATTGCTGCAACAGTGCTGTGTAACAAACAACCCCCCAACATCTCATTAACTTATGATGACCATATTTATTCTTGTTCAAGAGCCTATAAGTCATCTAGGGTGACTCTGGTTGGTGGTTCAGGTCTGCCCCCCATCTCATTCTGGGGCCAGTGGGAGTGTGCTCTTTTCTTGGCAGAAAAGACCAAGGCAAACTCTCCAAGCACATTTTATGCCTCTGTTCACATCCCATTCACCAACAGCCCATTGGCCAAAGCAAGTGACATGGCCAAGTTCAACATCAGTGGGACAGGGAAATATATTCTGCAGACTCTAGTCATTTGACAAAGTGTGGGAGTGTTTAATTCTGTTACAGGAAGGGACTGAAGAGTTGGGAACCATATCCAGCCTACTACAGTGATTGTGACAATTTAATGAACTAATATATGTAAAGGGCTGACTCTGGTGCTTAGCATATAGTAAGCACTCCGTAAGTGTTATCGGTGGTTTAGTTACCGGCTGAAAACACAAGGTGTGGCGTTAGTCAGAGCTGCCCCTCTATCCTGGTTTCATATACCCTTCTGTGTGGCTTTGGCAAAGTTTCTTAACCTCTCTGAGCCTCAGTTTCTTTATCTGAAAGGTGGGAAAATTAGACTTCCTATTCACAGCGTTGTCAGGATTAGCAGTTGGGGTGCTGTACTAGCCCTCGGTGTGCGGCAACGTGTTACAGCAGCAGTAGGAGGCTAATCCAGGCACTTGGGGGCCTGCACACAGTGGGTGCTCTATTAGCAACAGCCTTGTTCTTGAGTAACTGAGCTCAGGGTGGGGCCAGCCGAGCACAGGCCTCGCTGCCTTCCCACACTTGACAGCTGCCCGTGGAGTTCCTGCTGCTCCTCACTGTTCCCGTCATGGACCCCGACAAGGAGGATGGGAACTGGAAGCGGCCCCTCAACTGCCTGCACCTGGTCATCAGCCCCCTGTTCTTGGTCCTGACCCTGCAGTCGGGGGCCTGTGAGTATCCCCTCCCCCAGGCCAGCCCACCTCCCTCTTCCCCATACTCCCGAGTTTTCTTCTCAGCCACACCAGGGGACCCTGGGCCAGAGGGGCAGTCCTGGCACTTAATGTGTGCTTGTGCCATAAAGGACATCAGTCTCCCGCAGTCTCTTGGTCCAGGCCCACTGGCTCCACATGGAGGCTGGACACTGGTGGCCCTGGGACCAAGTGCAGCCCTCTGGCTCGTTCCCTTGCCTTACACAATTTGCAGACTTCACGTCAAAATCCAGGCCTGGGCTTCTCAAGAAGGTCTGGGCCACGTTCCTAAAAGCAAAATTGGCTGGAGCTGAGCAGAGGGGCACCCCCCCCACACACACACAACACGGGTGCCCACTGAGTGATTCCTCACAGGTCCCTCCGTTGCCTACTGGGTGACCTGGGTGGGTTACTTCACTCGTTTGCGTGACCTGGCCGGTCCCCACTGGCACTGAGTCTTCCCCCGCCTGCCCCAGGCTTTCCTTTTCTGAACTGCTCTGGCTAAAGCAATACCCAGTCTTGTCGGGTGTCTTCTAACTCCCGCTACCTAGGTTCTTCCCGTTGTCTGACCTTAGTATCTCATGCTGCCCATTCCTCTCTCTGACATCTGGGCTCCTGCCCCTCAACCCAGGGGCATCTCCTGGAGTGGAGGTGGGGCTCTGGTAGCAAATGCATGGCTGGCTGTGGCTTTTTTGCTAAAGAGTGTCCGGATGAAAAGGCTGCCAAATTCTCTGTGTTTCTCCTCCATTTTATGGGAGGACACAGGCACTGAGGGAAGGAGCGTCCATCAGGACACAGTGTGGCCCCAGAGCTGGGAAGGGCGCCCCCTACGGGTACCAGCTGTCTGGTTCATTATGGCGGGCCTCTCCAGCCTGCGGGCTGGCTTCACCATCCTTGTGGCTTCTTAAAAGAGGGGCTCCCAAGCGTTAGTCATTCAGGAACGATCTTGATTTTTCTCTCACTCTAAACTGTTATATCTGATACTTAAATCAGCTCTTTTTTTTTTAATTTATTGGAAAGGAATCTGTACCACCTGCATCAGTAGGAAACTGGCATCATTTCCAATGCGTTTAAGGTATTTGAATCTGTTACAGTGAGAGAATTGAAGAAGGAATCCGTTTCCTGAGATGTGATTCTATGATATTTAGTGTCTTGTCCACCTGCCCCAACACCCATCTAGTGGTAGCTGGTCCAGGCTAATGCATTTGTGGCCCCGCTTCTGGGCCGAGCACTGGATAGAACCCCCAGACTGTGGGAGTAGCGCAGTTATGCATGATGTACATAGCAGTTTATGGTAAAAATGGGTCATTTTAATACACAGTACTCAATAATCTTGTAAATGTCCCGTTAGAAAATGTCAGGGAACAGTTCAAGTAGAATTTCAGCTTTGGGTGCTGATGGTGGAGCTGAAGCTTCTTCCCTGAGTCTTAGGGAGATGTGTTGTCCTTCTTTTCTGGTTTACAAGACCAGGGTAATGAAATATACTACAAAGACTCTTCATTTTAGGAGATTATTTTCAGTGATGCCGATTACTGGTATTAACACTAGAATTAGAAAGAAGTGTAAAATAGATGGTAGCTTTCCAATGATGTTGAAGGGGTGTTCTACAGGTTGTCCTCCAGTTCATGTTAGTGTTAATAGGTCTGCCACTAGTACTCAGTACAGACACTGACTAAGAGGTCAGAATGTTGGGCTTCCCTGGTGGCGCAGTGGTTGAGAGTCCGCCTGCCGATATGCGGGGGACACGGGTTCGTGCCCCAGTCCGGAAAGATCCCACATGCCGCGGAGCGGCTGGGCCCGTGAGCCATGAGCCTGCGCGTCCGGAGCCTGTGCTCCGCAACGGGAGAGGCCACAACAGTGAGAGGCCCGCGGACCAAAAAAAAAAGAGGTCGGAATGTTATGCTTCATTGCTTGGATATGTGGAGTATTGGGATAAATGCTAGGATTAAGATTGAAATGATGAGGGCTGGGACTCCTCCTAATTTGTTGGGGATTGATCGTAAGATTGCCTATGCGAATAGGAAATACCATTCTGGTTTAATGTGTGGTCGTGTGTTGAGGGGGTTTGCTGGGGTCTCCTAGTAAGTTGGGTGAAAATAAAACGAATATTAGTAATGCTAGAACTAGTAGTAAGGCACCTAAGGTGTCTCTAATTGTATAGTAGGGGTGACATGGAATTTTATCTGTGTTGGATGAAATTCCTGTGGGATTATCAGGTCCTGTTTCATGAAGGAATAGCAGGTGGACAGCTGCTAGTGCTGTGATGATAAACGGGAGGATGAAATGGAAGGCAAAGCCTCGTGAGAGAGTTGCCTTATCTACAGAAAAGCCGCCTCATTCATTCGACACGTTTTGTCGAATGTATGGGATTGCTGAGAGAAGGCTGGTAATGACTTCTCCGCCTCAGAATGATACTTGTCCTCGTGGTAATACATAGCCTATGAATGCAGTGGCTGTAACTGTGAATAGCAGAAGTATTCCAATATTTCATGTTTCTAGGAAAGTGTAGGACCCATAATATAGGCCATGTCCTCCGTGAATAAATAGGCAAATAAAGAATATGGAAGCTCCATTTGCACGTATACACCGAATGATTCGTCCATCATTTACGTCCCGGCAGATGTGTGTCACTGATGAGAAAGCGGTTATTGTGTCTGATGTAGAGTGTATTGCTAGGAACAAGCCTGTCAGGATTTGTAAAATTAAATACCTACTAGAGAACCAAAATTTTATCATGATGAAATGTTTGAGGGGGCTGGAAGATCAATAAGTGTGTTGATAATTTTTATTAATGGGTGTGATTTTCAGATGTTGGTCATTAGTGTTCTTATAGTTGAATAACAACGATGATTTTTCATGTCATTGGACATGGTTAGATTCCATGTAAGAATAATGATAACATACATTTATTTTGAGTACTATTTTTGTAATTAGTTTCGTGGGGTGTTCTTCAAAACTTTCACCTATTTATGGAGGACTTGGGTTGATTGTGGGTGGTGGTGTTGGTTTTGGAATTCTGTTGAATGTTGGTGGTTCGTTTTTAGGTTTAATGCTGTTTTTGATTTATCTAGGGGGAATACTGGTAGTATTTGGTTATACAATGGCTGTGGCTACTGACCCTGAAATTTGGTTTCTTTTTTTTAAACTATTTTTATTTATTTATTTTTTATAAATTTACTTATTTATGGCTGCGTTGGGTCTTCCTTGCGGTGCGCGGGCTTCTCATTGCGGTGGCTTCTCTTGTTGCGGAGCATGGGCTCTACGTGCACAGGCTTCAGTAGTTGTGGCTCACGGGCTCTAGAGCGCAGGCTCAGTAATTGTGGCGCACGGACTTAGTTGCTCTGCCGCATGTGGGATCTTCCCGGACCGGGCCACGAACCCGTGTCCCCTGCAGGCGGATTCTTAACCACTGCGCCACCAGGGAAGTCCCGAAGTTTGGGTTTCTAATAAGACTGTTTTAGGAATACTTCTCTCAGGAGTACTGCTTGTAGAATTTTCAACAGTGCTATATGTTTTAAAAGACGAAGAGGTGGAGGTTTATGTAAGTTCAATGGACTAGGAGATTGGGTTATTTATGATACAGGTGATTCTGGCTTTTTTCAGCGAGGAAGCCATAGGAATTGCAGCGTTACACAGTTTTGGTACTTGACGGGTGATTGTTACTGGTTGAGTGCTGCTTATCGGTATTGTGGTTATTATGGAGTTTGCTCGTGGTAATTAAATAAAATTATGCTTAGAGTAAGGGTAATGAGAATGATAGGAAATATAGTTTGATTAGACCTTTTTGGTCTGAATCTAGTGTAGAGAATTTTAATTGACTAAGGGAAGTGGTTTTTGGTAAAACTCTCTCTAGTCAGATTAAGTCTGGGAGAGGAGATGCTGATTTTTGGCTTGTTGATAGATTTAACCAGGGTGGTAGGCGGTGTATGATAGTGGGAAAATACCCTACAAGTTTGGAGAATTTGAGGGTGCTTGAGGGGTAATTAAATTTTAAGTTTTGTGTAGTAAGATTAATTTCACGTGCTGAAGTTAAAGCCTAGGACAGTCACTGTCAGGGCAGTTAACTTTAGGTAGAACCGTATGGTTATTAGGGGAACTGAATGTCGCTGGAGATAATAAATCCGGCAAAAATGCTTCCAGTTAATAAGCATTTGATAGAATTAATCAGGAGCGGGTTATTTTCATTGATTAAAGTTAAGGCGGAGAATCGAGGGTAGAGATAGAGAGCCCTGCCTGGGGCGGGGGGCGGGGGGGCCGTGTCCACTAGCCAAGCCTCCCAATCTCACTGCCAACCTCCATCCTCTCTCTCTAGGCCACCCCCAGAGCCATCTTTCTAAAGTGCCACTTTTCACATGTTGTGGTCACTCCTCCACTCTAAGACCTCCATGGCTCCTGCGTGCTTCTTGGAAAAAGCCCATGTCCTCCAACTATCATTCAAGCCTCTGAGACCCTGAGCCAACCACCTTCTCCAGGCCTTTTTCTGCTATTGACGACGCGAACTTGCTCAGTTCCTTCCCACCCATCTCTTCCCTCTTCCTGTAGAACCCTTGTGCCCCTCTCTGCTTATGACTCAGCTCACATCCTCAGCATGCCAAGAAGTCCTTCCTGACTACGCCATCCCCCAGCCACCTGCTGAAATTCCTCTAACACAGGACTGGGAAATACAGAGAAAGGACCTCTCACCCAGGCGTCAGGTTCCAAAGCCAGCTCTATAAGTAAAAGTCACATCCGTCAAAATTACCCCCTGAAAATCTACCACAGTGTATTGTGCACACAATTTTATATATTCAGCCCCCCCCGTGTAATCCTTATGCCCACTGATGTTTGCGAGCCCATGAGCTAGACTATGGAAACAAAAGGAAAGTCTTGTTACATGTGCCTGGGCAGTTGAACCATCCATTGCCTTTGAGACTAGTGGTGAAAGGATGGTATGTGGAGAATTCTAGAGTGTTCTGCCTGCCTGCAGGGTTTCCTCCCTTCGGTGTTTTTATATGAAGCCTCTGAAACCTTCGTAACTTTATAATGGATTGGTTTGTGGAGTAGACTTCTCAAGAGAGCCAGGATCAGTGGCTAAGGTTGTATTTGACTGTACAGTTCATCTCATGGAGCGATGCCCATCCATTGGTAATGCCTGGCTGGAGGGTGCTGTCTTGAAGCTCAGTTGGACCAAAGCATCATGGTTGATTAGTGATGTCTGCCATGGGCACGGGAAAGAATAGTGGTGGTGAGTAGTCAGCCATTCCCATCCTAGCTCCACAACAAAAGGCTGGAGAGTGTTTTTCATGTGTCTGTCTTTTCTTTCCAACGTGAGTAGCTTGCGGGCAGGGGCTGTGTCTTTAATTTCTCTGTCTCCCTGAGGTGTCTAGGACAGGGCTGGGCACATAGGAGGTATCTACCCTGCATCCAAACAATAGAATTTTATCCGTGGGTTTTATCCATGGGTCTCCCCTCCACAGCATCTCAGTCATTCTTAGGGGGCTTCCAGGAGGAGGCGCCAAGTTGAAGCCACGGAGAGTGCCAGCTCCCTTTCTCGTCCCTCTGCAGATGGCGTCTATGAGATAGGTGGCCTCTTTCCCGTCTGGGCCGTGGTGGTGATCGCAGGCACAGCTTTGGCTGCAGTGACCTTTTTTGCCACATCCAACAGTGAGCCCCCCAGGCTTCACTGGGTAAGAAACCTAGACTCTCCAAGCCGGGAGAGGGGACACTGAGGTCTCCTGGGCAGATGTTCTGGGACAATTTGGCCGCTAATCACTTTCCACCATGACAGGTCTTTAAAGCCACTTTTAAGGAGTTTTGTGCCTGTTCAGGGTCCACTTCGTTTGGTAACAGCTTTATTTTATTGCGCTATAATTCATACCCCATACAAGTCACCCGTTTGAGGCATACAATTTAATGGTGTTCATTATATTCACAGAGTTATGCAACCATCACCACAATTTGAGAGCATTTTCATCACCCCAAAAAGAAACCCTGTTCCCAGTAGCAGTCACTCCCCATCCTCCCCACCATCCCCTGGCCACCACGAGTCTGCTGTCTGCCTCTCTAGATTTTCCTGTTCTATATATTTCACATACATGGAATCATACAATATGTGGTCTTTTATGACTGCCCTCTTTCCCTTAGCAAAATGTTTTCAAGGTTTATCCATGTTGTAGCATGTATCAGTACTTCATTCCTTTTCATGGTTGAATACTATTCGATTATACAGATATAGCATATTTTGTTTATCGATTCATCCATTAATGGACCCTGGGTTTTTTTCCCACTTTTTAGATATTATGAATAATGCTGCCATGACCATTGCTTTAAATTTTTTTCTGTAGAAATAATTCTTTCATTTCTCTTGGGTGTATTCCTGGGAGTAAGTAGAACTGCTGGGTCAAATGTGAACTGTATGTTTACCTTTTTAAAGACCTACCAGACTCTTTTCCACCATCCTAACTAGGAAGCACCTGGGTTCCTAACAATCACATTCCAGTGATGGAGTTGTTTGGTCTTTGGGGGTGTTTTTTCCCCATTCTCTCACCTCTGCAGGATGTTAAAAAAATTTTAGGTAGTTTGTCCAGAGACCTTTTCCTCAAAAGTTTACTTAATTTTTTTCTTTTTTTCTAATTATTGCTTTTAAAAATTCTAGTTTCTATTTTCAGAAACTCTGAATGGATGTACCAGCCCAAAGGAAGTTGAATTTTCAGCCAATTGATTATTTAGAGAAATGGTCTTAGGCAGTGTTTCTTACTAGTCTTTGAAGTACTGACACATGTCCCAAGGTGGATGCACCTTGAAAACATGATGCTGAGTGAAAGAGGCCAGTCACAAAGGACCACGTATCGTGTGAGGCCATTTCTATGACATGTCTAGAATAAGCGAATCCAGAGAGACAGAAAATACGGGAGTGATTGCCAGGGGCTGGGAGGAAGGCTGGGTGGGCTGGGAAGTGACTGATCATGGGTATGGAGTTTCTTTTGCTGGTGATGAGGTGGCATTTGGTCCATAGACTAGAAATCTGATGAAAGCTATGATGAACTCCTTTTTGACAAAATGGTAATATTGATCTAGCATTTTATTGAGCACTTAATATATGCCAGGCTCTAACTGCTTTGCATCTACTAACTCATTTTATGCTCATGACAACCTCACAGAGTAGGTACTGTTATTGTCCCATTTTGTAGCTGAGGAACTAAGGCTGTGTCCCTGTTCCCTCCCCCAGCTCTTTGCTTTCCTGGGCTTCCTGACCAGCGCCCTGTGGATCAACGCAGCTGCCACGGAGGTGGTGAACATCTTACGGTCCCTGGGTGTGGTCTTCCGGCTGAGCAACACTGTCCTCGGGCTCACGCTGCTGGCCTGGGGGAACAGCATTGGAGGTGACTTGGGGCCGGGTGGGCTTCTAGAATGAGCACAGCCACCTCACTGCTTTTTGCTCCTCCAGACAGAATTGCATGTGGGTAGGGGCGTCCAGTGCATCTGCCCTCAGCAGGTGGTCAGTGCCCGTCATTTTGGAGTGACCATCATTGGGCATCTGGGTGGGATGGCCCAGAACGTACCTGAGCCGGGAGGCTCTGTAGAAGCCCCCAGCCTCTTCCCCACTCTCTGATGCATGGACACTCAGTGGCTCCCCAGACTTCAGGCAGGACATGGAGCTCATTGCAGCCAACTAGGTGGAATGTGTCCGTGGGTATGCGACATGGGTAGGCATTCACTCATACATACAGATATCCTTCTCTAGCTAGAGCTGCCAAGTAGGGCTGGTCAGGTTGTACACTGCCCAAGAGCATCCTGACAAGGGATCAGGGGGCCCAAAGTCTAGCTCTCCTTCCACTCACCTTTTTGGGCCCCTTTTCCTAATTTGCCCCGAGGTACTGTGTGTGCTAGCAGCAGACGGGACATGGGTGAAAGATTGGTGGTGGCATGTCACACCCTCAGAGTTGCCCCTGGTGGAAAAGAGGCAGGTAGAAGGAATTAAGGAGGGAATTGTGTCTTACGGGATGATGTGGCCTCCCACAGCACCCAGCCAGCTAGTGCCAGAGCCAGGCAGACCTTCATCAGTGTTTGTTGACTGAATGACTGTGGGTAGAATGAAGGAGTGAATGAACAAGGAGGGCTAGGGGAAGCCCTGCACAGCTCAAGGCCTTCTCGTGTTTCCACACAGATGTCTTCTCAGATCTCACGCTGGCCCGCCAGGGCTACCCGCGGATGGCATTCTCGGCCTGTTTTGGTGGCCTCACCTTCAGTATCCTTTCTGGGACTGCCCTTCCCTCAGTGCTGGGGGCCGAGGGTGCGCTCCGTGCCCCCCCCCCCCGGATTGGCTTTCACTGGAACACCTGGGGCAGGTGATGCGGCTGCTTGAGCCTCAGCTTTTTCATCTGTGAAAATGGGGATATTGAGAGGACTGGTCTCATAGGTTGTTACAAGGATTGAACGAGGTGACAGAAGGGCTTTGCACCTGGCAAACAGCAGTGATGGCGGACATTCATCTTGTTAGGGCAGAGGTATTATTAGTAGGCGCCCACACACTAAGCTTGTGGAAGACCCCTCCCTCTTGCTTACAGATGTCATGGTCTGTAGATGTCAGGGTTGGCAAGCTTTTTCTTAGAGGGCCAGAGAGTACATATGTTAGATTTTGTGGACCATAGGATCTCTTTTGCAGCTCCTCAGCTCTGCTGTTGTAATGTGAAAACAGCCGTGGGCAATGCATAAACAAATGGGTGTGACTGGGTCCCAATATAACTTCATTAATAAAAGCAGGCCTTGGGCCGGACTGTCCTGCAGGCTTTAATTTGCCACCCCTTGGTCTATATAGAAAAGGCAGGGTCAGGCTGCCTGGGGCTGTGAAAAAGACAGGGCTTTGAATCTCGACAGTCTTGGATGACAGTCTTGGGTGCCGGTTTCAGTGCACGCCAGCTGTGTGACCTGTGTGCAGCATGCTTCCTGCTGTCTGTCACTCCCAGTGCTCACTGTGACCCGCTCCTGGCTTTAGGGCTGTGGCTTCTCCTGACCACAGCCCTAAAGCCAGGTTGGGGTGGGAAGGACGGAGCCCTGGCTGGAGGAGTGTCCCCTGAACAACCCCTAGAGGTGGCCCCTAGACATGCTCTGTCACCAGTCTCCCCAGTGGACCATGGGTTGTCACTTCACCTCGCATCCCATTTCTCCATCTTACCAGGTACCAAGCGTTTCTCTCACCTCCTGCGATCCTTACAGACTGAGGCAAAATGTGCACTGGAGACTCTCTTAGAGGTGCTAAAACTGGATAAGGTCTCCTCAGATAGGGTGGATTTTGGGGAGAGGGGGGAGCACAGCCAGAGATCAGAAAGAAAGCCAGTGGGCTGTGTGGTCCGGGTTATGGGGTGTTATGTTCTGGCAAACTTCCTGAGCTGGGCTGCAGATATCCTGGTGGGCGTGGGGCTGGGCTGCCTGCTCCAGATCTCCAGGGGCCACGTGGCAGTGGAGGTGAGTGGCCAGATGCTTCTGCAGGGACCTCCTCATAAAGCTCTCTTCTTCTCCTCCTCCCCTCTCCTCCCCCTCCTCCCCCCTCCTCTCCCCTCCCTCCCTCTCCCTCCTCCTCCCCCTCCCTTTTCCCCCTCCTTCCCCCCTCCTCCCTCTCCCTCCTCCCCCCTCCTTCCTCATCCCCTCCCTCCTCCCCTCCTCCCCCACCCCCTCTCCCTCCCCCTCCTTCTCCCTCCTCCTCCCCTCCCTTTTCCCCCTCCTTCCTCCCTCCTCCCTCTCCCTCCTCATCCCTCCCTTTTCCCCCTTCTCCCCCCTCCCCCCTCCCCCCTCCTCCCCCTCCTCCTGGTCCTCCTCTTCCCCCTCCCTTCTCTGGACCGGAGACCATTCACATGTCAGTAGATGACACTTAACTGGGGAGAGGACTGGTCTACATTTGCGACATGTCTGATGTGTAGAATATCTTAAAAACATTTTGCATATGGGGTTAAAAAAGGTATTCCTTGCAAGGTCACAGAGTAATTAAGATGTAGCTTTGAGGGAAAGGGGCGGGAAGGCCCAGGATTGGGGTCTTGGTCTCATCACTGAAGTCTCTTGCTATGTGACTTTGAATGAATCAGGACTCTGAGGATCTTTGAGCCTCAGTTTCCTCACCTGTGAAACGGGGTTGATGCCACCACCACCACCACCACCACCAGCTTCCTGGATAAGCAGACATGAGGTACGGGCCAGGCTGAGCTGAACACCTTATCCCACCACTGCCTGGGGTGAGAGAGAATGTTGGCAACAGCCCAGAAAGGGGGGGATCTCCATAGATTTGGAGAAGTTCTGAAATGCACTGAGCAGCAGAGTTTCTGTGGGTTCAAGGGCACCCAGGAATTTCCTGGGAGCGCATGAGACCTCCTGACCCAGGCATTCCAGGGGCTGGGGGCTGGAAACCTGCACTTTAAACATGCTCCCTGGGGACCGATGAAGGTTAGGACACTTGGAAACAGGTTTCCAACAAGGTTGAAAACTCAAAACACTACTTCAGGGCAGGTAACCAAATCTTGTGGGTGACTCAGGTGGGCCTCCTGTGGCCAGATAATCCAGCTTTTCTAGAGAAGAAATCGAGATTCCTAAGTGAACTTTTCTCTTTGGAAATGGTGCGCAGGGCCAGCAGCACCCCGTGCAAGGCAGAGTCAACCTAGATTCGGGCCCCAGCTTTGCATTCCCAAGGACTTGGATTCAGAGGCCAAACCAGAGAAGAATGGAGACGGGGAGGGGATGTGGCCCAGGGGATGGTTTTAAGGCTAATCACGTGGAAGCACTTGGAATGTGCAGCTGAATGGTGGCGTCGATAATGGGAACGAAGTCACCCACCTCTTTCTCCAAGACGCAGCTAGCTGTTGAACAGATTCTTGCGGCTGACTTGTAATGAACTGGCAGCAGGGCGGCCTTTCACAGTGGCCACGCCCATAAGCAAATAGCTACTTCCGCTTGAAAAGTTTGCTTTTCTAAGGGGTAAACACCCTCTGTCTGCAAATTTTGCTTATACTCTTCAGGGGTTTAATAGGTTCCTTTCATTCTCGATTTTCAGGCGGCTCCTGATAATGAGGCTTTAGGGGTTGGCCCCCTGAGGGCCCTGCTTCTTTTCTCTGGCTCCTTGTGGAATGTGTGTGGGGGTGTGTGTCTGTCTGTCTGCATTCCACTGCCTTTGTGATCCTGCTTTTAATTGCATAAGACACAGGGCATCATGAGAGGTCATCATAGGATGTCCGTGGCGTGTTGTTGGCTGAAAAACAGGTTGCTTTTAAACACACGTACCTATTGTATAGTCCCATTTGCGGTTTCAGAATGGACGGACAGGCCTGTATGTGCACACGTGTACCCACACATCTGTGGGTACACGTATCATTTTATGGGGAGACAGGGTAGGGTATGAGCTTGGACTTCGGACTTGGGCTCTGTCACGTACTACAGCTGACCCTTGAACGACATGGGAATTAGAGGTGCTGAGTCCCTGACACAGTCGCAAATCTGAGTACTGCTATCTCTGCCCCAAAAGCAAAGGAATTGATAAATGACTGATGGGGGACAGGATGCCGGAAGAGCTTACATAGAGTCACGACTCAAACCCTAGCTCTTTCGATTCCACATACTGTGATCTCTAATTCAACACGAACTTCCCCCCCCCCCCGCCACCACGCTTAATTTAAAGATCATGAAATGAAAATACAAGTACTATAGTTGTTGAAAAAAGTCCGCATATAAGCTGACCCATGCAGTTCAAACCAGTGCTGTTCAAGGGTCGGGTGTACTAGTTTCCTCACTGTGGACTGGTAGCTAAGGTGGGTGTGATATACCTAGCATAGCACCTAGGGTTAAGTCTTCCATATATGTTAGATAGGTGCTAACTAAATCTGAAAGGGAGAGAAGCAGGAAGAGGACAGTTTCATTTCCTTTTATTCTTCTGTGTTGCTGGAGAATTTTTCAACTACTGCATGTAATATATATATGTATACATATATATGCATATTTTTATATATACATACATATATACATATATATATATATAACCTATATGAATTAGTTTCCTGGGGCTGCCATAACAAATTACCACATACCAGGTGGCTTAAAAACATTGAACTTCAAGGTGTGGGGTGCCATCCCACTGGGCAGGCCAAAAGTCCCTCCCTGGCCCCTAGCGAGGGGCCCTCAAACCTCAGTTTGACTGTCAGCTGCAGTGACCCAGCCTCTCTCCCCATGTTCCCCGCAGCTGGAGCCTGATGGACTGTTGGTGTGGGTCTTGGCTGGCACCCTAGGCCTCAGCCTCGTCTGTTCCCTGGTCTCGGTCCCACTGCAGTGCTTCCAGCTGAACAGAGTTTACGGCTGCTGCCTGCTTCTCTTGTACTTGACCTTCCTCCTGGTGGCCCTGCTCACTGAATTTGGAGTGATTCACTTGAAAACTGTGTGAGTGAAGCTGTGTCGGGGTCCGCCTGGTGGTCGGGAGGTGTCGCTGCAGGCGGTGAGATGGAGGATGAAGTTTCTTCGTTCGAACCCGCTCGCCTGAGCGTGGCCAAGGCCGAGACCATGAACGGGGTGTGCGCTCGTGGGGCTGTGCTCTCTGCCGAAGCTTCCCAGTCGCTGCCGTGTGCAGTTAGGTCAGCTAAACCTTGTTTCTGGGGCTGCGGAGGCTGGGGTTCCCTGTGGACAGAGTTCCAGGCAGCAGGTAGTCTTCCTTGCGTTATCTCCAGAGCCTCTTGAAAGTTGGGGTCTGGGGCGAAGGGGATGCCTGGGTGCCTTCCAGGCTGGAAGACCCCAAAGAGTTCAGGGCTGGAGACAGTTGTGGAGGCCCAGGCCCCTCCCCACAGTCACGCCCTGTTGCCTTCCTGCTGCTTCTCTCAGGGCTGCCAAACCCGGGTTTAGGGAGTCAGGGTGACTCGGACCTGGCAGATAGAACAGCTTGTGTGCTGTGGGCCTCGGGCCGATGCGGGCTGAGTTCTCGAGCTGCGCTGTCCAACAGAAATAGAATGTGAGACATGTACCTAATTTTGAATCTTCTAGTTGCCACGTTAATAAAGCCAAAAGAAAAAGGTGAACTTAATGATAATATATATCACTCCAAACTAGCAGCCAGTGGCACTGGCCCATGAGTGGCTGCCATTTGGACAGCACAGCTCTAGACTCTGCCTCTAGAACTGGCCGCTGGCTTCAGAGGTTTCCCCAGATGCAAAACAGGAGCCGGTTGGACTGTGCCCTGTGCCTACCTCAGGGGGAGCCCTGGGCTGGGGCTGCTTGCCTGTGAGCTCCTGGGAGGGTGATGAGCGCTCCCGGGCGCCTTCCTGCTGTCAGCCAGTGACCCGCCTTTTCAATAAGCAGCTCTTCTGTTTGCTCAATGCCTTATGCCGGCAGTAAAGGGACTCAGTTGTCTTTTTTTCCAATGAAAAAATTATTAAATATTTCAAGTAAACAGAAAACAACATACAGCCGGCTGTTACTAGTTCTTCTTAACCTGGGTCAGGCTGACAAGTGGTCGGTTCCAGGGCCGAAGGCGCTTGGGCCTGACGGATCTGGACTTGGTGGCACGTCTAGGGGTGGGGCTGAGGTAGGGTCAGGAATGGGCATGGATGGGTCCTCTTCCTGTTCCCCACGATCTCAGAAGCCACCGAATGGTGCCTGGTGGAAGTCACGAGGCAGCAGCCGCGTGTACAAAGCAGAGGCTCTTTTATTAATATGCCAGAAATCCGGAGACGCGGTGGGTTTTCTAGGTAACAAATCCCCATTGTACAAAAACCTTACAGCGTCGCCCCCTCTGTCTGTACAAAATGATTGTCATGTGGTGTGGAGTAAGGCTGGGTTGGGGGAGGGAAGCAAGGAGGAGGGGCCAGATGGTGTCCCCCCGAAAGCGGGGCAGGGGCCCAGGGCCATCACAGACACTGACAGGTGGTGTGACCCAGACCCAGTCGGCGCATCTCACCTTGGTGGTGGTCAGCTGACGTGGGAGGTGAGAGGGCATCCAAGCTGGATGTCCTGGGTCCCCAGAGCTCACAGCCCTGGGTGACACCCGCTCCCTGCTCGATGGCCTGTGTACAAGTCAGAGGGTCAACTTGAGGAGGCCCCCAGTGACCCCGAAGGGGCAGCTGTCCTTAGCCTCAGTAATGAGGGTGCCCACCAGTGGCTGGAGTCTGGTGCATCAGCACTGTTGCCACTTGGCTTTCATCCCGTTCCTGGCTAAAACCAGGGCCTTTCACAGGATGGGGTTGGGAGGCCTGGACTAGAGCCCGCTCTTCCTGGTGCCAGCCTTCACCCTGGGGGCTGGGGGGCTGCGCTCAGTTTCCCTGGTGCCCCTCCCAGGTTTCAGCCTCCCGGGGGCACATGCTGAGGTCGGGGGACTCACGCCCTCCTCTGAAAGCCGCCCCTTGACTCCTGCTTCCAGAATGCCCGTTTCAGTAAACAAAAGCTGAAAGGCACCCAAATATGCAAGCAAAGTTACTTCTCCGGAGAGGGGAAGGGGTTCTGGCCTGGGGCTTGGTGCCGAGCTGCCTGCGATGGCCCGTGGCCCTCCAGAGATAAAAGAGGACATCTGTCTCCCGATTCCCTTGGGGAATCTCAGTGGTTCTCAGTGATTCGCTGTTTCCCTAAAAGGCTGTGCTTTAAAAACAGAAACGTCCACCACTTCTCCCCTAGTGAGGGGCAGAGCTGTGTGGTGCTGGCCATGGGACCAGCCTGTCCAAGGCCACAGTCGAGAAGACTTGGCCGTGGAGATGGGGCACCACACCCCGGGATCAGGCCCTGCCCGGCTGGGAAGAGGATGTGGCGAGGGGGAGTTTGCCCACCCGCCTCCCTAAGTCACGGAGGCAGTGGAGGCAGCTGGAAAGCGGGGGTTGGGGCAGGATGCCCAGTGCAGGCCGCTTCCCCTGCCCCCTCCCCCCACCTGCCCCTTTCATCCCTGCTTCTGCCACCTCTGCTGCCTGCACTGAGATAGGCTCACCGCCCAGGAGAGCTGAGCCGAGGCTCCCTCTGCTCTGACCCTGCTTCTGCCGCTGCCACCACCGCTCACCGGAGCTGCCGACGCCGACAGCCTGCTATGGGCTCAAGCCCCGACTGCATCCTGATCTCAGAGAACTCTCCCAAGGTCCCTGGGGAACTCAGGAAACTGACAGGCCACCTGAACCTACTCCGGGGAGTGGAAACCTCGGGGTGAGCCGCGTCCTCAGCCCTACCTCAGTCAGGTCCACGGAGGGCGACTGCTCAAGGTGAGGGGGGAGCTGGCCAAGGAGACCACGGGTTCAGCCGCAGGGCAGCCGTGGACAGCCTGAGGTAAGCCTCCGTGCTCTTTGTTCCCGTTTCCAGCAAATGCACACACGTGAAAGGATCTGCTGTTGTCTTTAGCAGAATCCTGAATTAACCAAAATGTCTTTTTGCTTAAACAGGACGATCCCAAGGAAAAGGGATTTAAGGAGAAAGCCCATTTCAGGACCTGGTCTGGGGCAGTAGCCATCGGCCTGGCCTCTTGCCCGTCTTCCTCCTCCTACTGGGCTGTGATTCCAAAGGCCATTTTAGGAGGATTTTCAGCAACAAGGGTTGAAACCAAAAGAAGGGTAGGTGAGAAGGCTCATGGAGCTGGGATACGGCCTCTCTCGCCTCCTGGCACTGGCTGAGATCTGACCATACGGAATAACCACAGCCCTGGATCACTCGTCCCAGTAGGTGCTGGGTACTGGTCCCCCAAGGGAACGCCCAATTTCATTATTATATCTAGAGACATACCAACCCAAGGATGTGGGTTCTTTCCTTCCTAAGTGGTTTTGTCCCTAAAGCAGAACACAGACACCCCAGGATGTGGGCCACAGGGCAGGTTAGTGGGGAAGCTAGCTGTCAGCCTGGGCGGGATTCTGAAAGCAGCATCAGGAAGACGGTATGGATCTGGCCTAGGGACGCTGGCCCACGCTGAAGGCAAGCCCTGCAGAGATCGGCAGAATCCATTCAAGTGCTCTTGTGAAGGGGCCTTCTGGAGATTTCCATGTTAAGAAGAGCTCCTAGTGGCCTGATCCCCCCAAAATGAAACTGACTTCTGGGGTTAACAGGGCAAGGTGGGTACAAACCAAACCTCAACTTGTCTGCCTGTCTTTCCTTTTTCCTATATATAAATATTTGCATATTTATGAATGTATGTGTATATATGTATATAACATATATATATATACACACACACATTATTCTGATACATTGTAGTAAAATAATACTATTGTGTTATTGCATAGAAGAGATGGCTTTTGCAGGCTGGGCTTAGGTGATGGTCTGGGAGCGCTGGCGGCTGCCTGGAGGCTGCGGGGTGGTGGGGACCACGCAGCCGCTGAGCTGTCGTTGCTGCTGCTCCTGCTTCCGGGCGTGTTCCTCATACCACTCCTAAGGCAGAGAGCAGACAGGGTGCTGAGCGGGCCCCGGCCCTGCCCCCCAGCCTAACGGGGTCACCCAGGCTGGGCAGTGCTGTGACCCTCCCAGACCTGCTGGGAATTCTGAATAGGAGGACCCTAAATAGAAAAATGACGATGCAATCTTTCCCTTTTTAACTAGAGGTTTGCAAACCTCCTTGTCAAGTGTGCCTGCTTTCAATGAGGCCCAGGTAGTAATAATCACCCTTTACTTGTGAACATGATCTGTGTGGTTCACAAAGGGATGTGTGCCCCCGACCCCCTCGCCAACCCCCTGTGTTACCCCTTTTGAGCTGGGTGTCCTCATTTTACACCCAGGAAACCCGAAGCTCAGAAGTTGTATAAAGTTGTATGAAGCTTGAGTGCATCTCCCAACTGCCCAGTTGCTTTGCTGCCCTCCAGAATGGCTGTGAGAGCATTTTGAAAAAAACCAAACAGCTCACCCACCTAAGACTATTATCATTATATCCTCCGACATTTTCAGGGACAGACGTATTCAGGTAATTGAGAAATTTTAAATATAAACCCTATGTTTTTAAAGAGTCTGAACCACAGAACTTTAGAGCTTAAAAAATTAGAGAGATGGCCTAGTTCTGTGCCCCCTCTTTCCACAGAGGGGGGAGCCTGAGGCCAGGAGTGGACGGCCCGACGGCATGTCTAGTGCCGTCCCCTCCCCTCTGCTTCGTGAGGCAGGGACTGTCCCCCTCTCATAGATGGGGATGGGCTGCGTGACCTGCCCAAGGTCACGGAGCCTGGGATCAAACCCGGGTTTTATGACACCAGAGCTCACATTGATTCCTCATCTCTGTGACTCGGAGTGCAGTGATTCGCCAGGTCTTCGCCCAGACCCCTTGTGTTTTTACAGATAAGGTGCGAGTCGCTTCAGGGGACTGCAGCCTCCCGGCCTTTTGGGCTCGGACCCTGGTCATCACTGTCCCAGGGAAACAAGGGTTTCCAGCCTGAAAACAGCATAGTCACAGTGGCTGGCGAGGGAGCTGGGAGCCTGGGCGGATGGGTGGCCCGAAGTCCATGGCTCTGTCTGGGCTGCAGAGCGCCAGCCCACGGGGTGCTTCGCAAGCTCTTTCACTTAGCAGCCAATGTGGGAAGACGGGGAGAGTTTGCAAAAAAAATACCTGACTTTTCCCTTCTCTTAAATTAGAAAACAAAAACAGTCAAAAACCCCAAGAGAGCCAGGTGCAGCAGGCCCTTGTTCCTATCGGGCAACGTCTGGCTGGATGTGGGAAGGACCATCCTCTTTGAAGAGGCCGGTCCAGGCCAGCTCGCCAGGGCCCCCCATGCTCCCTGCTCTGCCTGGAACGTCTCCCGCTATACGCGTTTCCTTTGCTGTTCTGGCTCAGAGGAGGAGAATGAGATGAGGTCAGTGACATATGTGGAAGAGTGGACAGGGTGGCGGCCTATGTTGGGGAATGCTTCAAGGGTTCAAGGCTGAGCCCTGAAGCCCCCCGCGCCGCCGACCCGAGCAGTGGTCCACTGGCAGTGGTCCCAACAGATAATCCCACAGCTCCCCACTAAGCTCCCCACACATCAAGATGGGGACCAGAGAGCGGCCTCTGCCCAGCAGCGGGAGGACCACTCCCAGACAGGAGGATCTGGGCAGCGTGGTCGGGGGTGCTCCTACCTGAATCTCCTCTTGGTACATCTTTAGGCTCAGATCGCTTTTGGTCCTCGATCTCCGTCCCAGAAACACCAAGGTATTTTGCTAGAGAAGAACAGAAAGGCTGCAGGGACCAGCCCGAGCTAAGGTCCTGGCGCCCGGCCTCACCCCCTCTTCTGGCTTCTGCAACGGTGCCCCCCAAAAGTGTCACCAAAACTTGAGGGGATGGACAGCGGGGGAGTGTTTGCACTAAGCCGCAACCCGCTCCCTCCGTGGGACGAGGCCCTGTCGCTCCCCACCTCGTATCTCTCCATCTGGGAGAGGATCTTGAGCAACTGGGCGATGTCAGAGGCGGCTCCCCAGGCCTCCTGGTAGAGCTTCAGGACAGCAATCAGCTCATCTTTGGAGATTTCCTTCTCAAGGGTGATACCGCCGTCAACTGCAGGACGGGAGGGCGGCAGGGGGAAGGAGCCTGGGACTCAGAGCCCCCCGTCTGGCTTGGTTTAGCCATCCTCCCTGCTCCCTATGGGGGCCTTAAGGTTCCCTCTCCCAGCAAAACTCTGGATCAGCACGACCACCTCCCCCCACCATCTGGAACTCACGTCCCTCCCCATCCCCTCCCTTTGCTGGGGCTGTCAGGAGCACTGGTCAGGCCACCAGCTTACAGGGGACAGAGGGTTTCAGGAGGGAGTCTCCGAGCAAAAAGAAAATGATCAGGTAGTCTGAGAGAACAGAGATTTGGAAACAAGTAGTAGTAACAGGGATGTGGCAGTTCTGATGGAGAATCTGGCAAGAATGAAGGATCATTAGGCAGAAAGCGATGCACTTTCTGGGAAAAGGGAGGCAAGGGGTCGCAAGCTGCAGAAGGAAGCAGTAGTAGGCTCCGGTCAACGGTATTTACACCGTTTAAATCAAGAGCCAGAGGACGAACACGGGGTTTAGAAATGCGGAGACGATAACTAGAAGGGGGAACAGCTAAGGATGAACAGTCGGGGAGACGAGGAAGGCGGGACAGGGGGCTGCTGGGGTCACAATCAGCCTTTGATTTTTCTTGATCTCCGGGCTGTACCGTTCTGATTTTTTACATGAGATCACGTGCATTTTTCTGTCATTTAGTATTTGAAAAATCAATGCAAATAAGAGATCAAGAAAGCTAAGCCAGGACTTGGGTGGTGGCACAGTGGTTAAGAATCTGCCTGCCAATGCAGGGGACAGGGGTTCGAGCCCCGGTCCGGGAAGATCCCACATGCCACGGAGCAACTAAGCCCGTGCGCCACAACTACTGAGCCTGCGCTCTAGAGCCCGCGAGCCACAACTCCTGAAGCCCATGTGCCTGGAGCCCGTGCTCCGCAACAAGAGGAGCCACGGCAATGAGAAGCCCGCGCACTGCAACAGAGAGTAGCCCCCCGCTCGCCACAACTACAGAGAGCCCGCGCGCAGCAACAAAGACCCAACGCGGCCAAAAATAAATAAAATTGAGGGGAAAAAAAAAGAAAGCTAAGCCAGATCAGTAAGCTGAACTGCCAGAAGACTGGACAGACAGACAGACAGACAGATAAGCGGCAAACGCCCCTGCTCCAGCCACTTGCACAGACCTTCTGAGTCCCGGTTCTTGCGGCTGTAGTTCATGCGGAAGACGAAGGCTTCGAGAATGAAGGCGACAATGATAGTCATCACCACCTGGCCAGGCATGGAGAGGAGGAGCAGAAAGAGGAATGAGGGGGGCGTGAGCTGCTGCGGGGCCCCAGAGCCGACAGAGCCCGGTCAGACGTGTCCCCGGCCCCCTCCTCCCTGAGCTACTGCCCGAGAAGCAGGGGCAGCTGGAGGCTTGGAGGATGGAGGAGGGTGGAGGGCATCCTGTGTCCCTGGACCTACCATGGTCACGATGTAGAAGGTCATGAAGTAGAGGCGGCTCCAGTGGGAGGTCTGCGAGGTGATGCCTTCCTGGAGACAGAGGGAAGCCGGGAGTGAGCGAGATCCTGGGGTGGGGCCGGGTCGCTGTCTACGCAGGCTTCTCCGTGGCCCCTGCTCTCTACAGACCCTTCCTGATCGGTTGTGGAAGACGAAGGAGGGGGACCTTGCTCCCTTGGGTCTAAAAATCCCTCTGAGCTCCTAAGGCCTGGACACTCCCCCCAGGACTGATACGGCCAACCTTTGGAAGAGTTTAAGGAATGGAAAAAAACAACCAACCAACCACACTTGCCACACTGTTTCTTGATTGAAAAGTCTCCCTCACAGTGGTGGGAGCAGGACAGAGACCCAGAGGCTAACTGGCCTCTCCTGGCTGCTGGGGGATGTGTGGAAAGCAGGGACAAAGGCCACGTCCAGCAAGTGCGGAGGGGTAGGCTCTTGGGATTCAGGCCATACCGCGGTGTCCCTGCAGAACCCTGCCCCTGCGGGGGACGGGGAGAGCAATGCGCCCCAGGCTGCGTGAGGGGAGACGGGAGCTGGCCTCAGAGAATGGTGGAAGGATGCCCCCAGAAGCTGACGGAGGTCCTTACCATGATGATGTACCAGTTGTTGACAACTGTGAGCTCAAACAAGGTCACTGCCAAAGGGAAGGGAGAAACAGAAAGCATCTTGATCAGACCTGCTTTTGCAAAGTGACTGTCAAGCGGCCTCTCTCCACCTATCCTGGGTACCACGCACTTGTCTGCCGGGGTGGCCTGTGAGCTCCCAAGAGAGCAGCCAAGGCGCTTCCTGAGCGTCCACCCCACAGGAAGTGCTGCCATCTTGGCCGGTCCCCAAAAGGGTGCATCTTTGGCCTCAGCAGCTCGTGATGGACCAGGGGTGGAGATACTGGGGAAGGAGTCCCCGGACCTTCCTTGGTGTAGATCTGGGATGTCGTGAGGGGATCCCTTCCTCTTGAGAAGCTGTGTCTGGCCTCCCGGCCTCTCCATGGAAGCCAGGAGCAGAGCTGTGTGGGCCTGGCCTGGGTAGTGCGGGACACTGTGGCTGGCTGGTGTGGCCAGGTCCCACCCTGCAACTGTGGAGCTGTGACAAGGGGGCTGGTTCCCTAGCATCGGGCTGTACCCATCTCCCAGCCAAGCATGAAGCTCTGCTGCTCCCCCAATGCTGAAAAAGTAACAGGAAACAAGCCCTGGGGTCTGGCCTGGACTGTACCCCCAAGGCTGGGCAAACCACAGGCTCCACTGGGGCCAGAGAGGACTCGAGAAAGTATGGCAAACGGCTCGGGATGGGGAGGCCTCGGGCAGCTCTGCTCCACCCCACCTGGGACCTGCAGTGACCAAGGCAGTACCCAGGGCACGGTCCGCCTGGGCTTTCCGCACTCACCAAAGCTGTTCAGGATGTTGTCAAAATTGTTGAGATAGTAGTAGCCTTCCTCCACCACAGTCCTGTTGTCCACGGTGTGATTGAGCCAGCGGTAGGCGTCTGCCACTGTGCTCGTACTGGCCGGGGGAGACGGGGCGGGGGGACAGAGGGTTGGGCGGGAAGGTCGCAAGATAACTGGTCACCTCAACAAAGTACAGAAAGTTTAAGCAAACCAAGGTCTGACTGAGGACCGATCTCGTCTCTCTTGGCCCAGCCTGGTTTCCTGCCGAGCCCCCAGCTCCCTTGCCTGTCTTCCTGTCCCCAGGGTGCTGGTGGGAACGCCCAGACTTGCCCCCCATTCCACCTTCACTTGGCATTTCTCTGCCGCCAGCCAGGCCTTCTTGCTCTCAGCGGCCAGAGCCCGGCGCTCTGGGAGGGAAGACAGAGGCAGTGCCTCCTCAAACACCACCCCCAGTCCCCTGCCCCCACCAGTCTGGGATCTGCCCTGGAGGCCGGGTGCCAACGGCAGCCCTCGAGAAGGGTCCTCCCCTCCTCCGCCTCTCCCCAGCACCTGGCTGGAGTGTGTTCTGTTCTAATCGGTTGCCCCTGTTCTGAGAGCTTGTTTGCTACTTTCCTGCCAACCTCTTACGGCTGATCGGCTATGATTCACGGGGATGTTTTGACAAGCCTGGTCCTCGGGCCCCCAGGGAGCTTGTTCCCAAGGCAGAGTCCTGAGCCTCTGGCCTGTGTCGGACACGCAGGGTGGGGTCTGGAGTTTGCCCTTTTAAGCAGCGGCCCTGAGGATTCTCATGTGCCCCAAGGTTTGTGACCCACTGCTACAGGCTCTGGTTCTCAGCTTAGCCTGACGCTCAAAACGGCTACCAGTGTCTCTGAGAACTTTCTTTATCAGCGTTTGAAACCATAAGGACCAATTTTAAGAGAACACTGGATGGAGAATGAATGGCAGAGCACACGGATTTCATCATGGGGGCTTAGGAGGAAAGGGAGTGATCAAAGGAGGTTGTGTCCCCTGCTCTATCCCTGCCCCAGAGACCTTCCCGCACGTGTCTGCCCTCATCCTAACAGGCCACCCCTAGCTGATGTGTCTGCCCAGGTCCCCAGTCACCCCCGGGGAGAAGCAGGAGGAAGCTGTGGGACTCTGGCCTCGGGCCCCAGGCTGCTCCCGGTTCTGGAGGAGCCGCCGGCGCCCAGCCCAAAGGGTAAGCTGATGGAGACCTGGCTGGAGAGTGGCTCCTAGACCCTGCCTGGGGGACAGGGAAACTTGCTCAGACATCCTCACTTCAGAGAGGGCCCTCTGCTTCCAGGCCCCCTCCCTTAGCTGCTGCACTGAACTAATAAGCCCTGGAAGCAAAGCAGTGATCCTCAGGGCTTCAGAGGGCGCTGTGGCCTGGGGAGGTGGGCCCCTGAGGGATCAGAGGTCAGCGCTGCAGGCCCAGCTGCCTGGGGCTGGGGCCTGCTCCGTACTCACTTGCAGCAGTTGGGGTGGAGGGTCCCACAGAAGAATTCCATGCCCACGATGGCAAAGGAGTAGTAGAAGGTGAGCAGGGTGAGGCCCAGGCTAGGGAGGAGGGTCAGAAGAGACAGGGTGATCGAGGGCCGGCGGGAGACAGCAGCTCGCCCGGCGCCCCGGCATCCTCAGACCCGAGCTGACCGATGGAGACGCATGCCCCTAGCCAGGTGCACCAGCCGGACAGTGCCTGCAGGGGAGGGGCCTCGGATCCAGGTCTGGGGTAGAAAACGGCTCGAATCAGGACTCTATTACCAGACGCCCCTCTACCAGCGATTCACCCCTTACCTGTGAAGGTAGACTCACAGGTGACCCTTACCTGTGAACATAGACACAGGTGGTAAGTGAGTTGACAGCTCCCTGCCCTCCCTACTAAATATTTCAGACAGGTCAGTGGAGAAACGTGGAACCAGGGAGACCTGTGGTGGTCAAGGTCTCGGTCTCCTTGAAGAGATCTGACCCTGTCAGGCCCTCGATTTTTGTCATTTTTGGGACTCCCCCTCCCCCTCCCCCCGAGACCACCCAGCTGCCCACCCCAAGGGGGCACAAGCCTCACGACGCCTGGCCCTGGGGGCCAAGAGGCAGGGCAGTACCTGGCCATCCGGGGCAGCAGTTCAAACATGGTGTCCAGCACGTTGCGGTAACGCTTCTTCAGTTTAAACAACCTGAGCGAGGGAAGCGGGCCGGGTCACTTACGGGTGCCGGGCGTGGCCGCAGCCCCTCCGTCCACAGCACCAGGTGGGGCGCGGCAGGCCCGGGGCCCCTCCACCACCTGAGCGCCTACTTTCCCCAGAGCCGCCAGCCAGGCACTCAGCACGGGCGACTCGCACACGGGGCAGGGGCAGCGGGGGTGCCGGGACATTGCGGCTGGACGGGCCCTGCCCTGAAGGGAGGCAGGGCAAGACTCTCGTGAGCAGGCGCGGCGGAGGCTGGGTGCAGGGCGGGGCCTTGCCCGGGACGCTGCGGCAACGCTGGGAGGGGAGAAGGCCGCGCCTGCAGAGGAACCCGCAGTGCGGCAGCTGCTCCAGGTAAGAAAGGGGCACCCTGTCCCTCACCTCCACCTCTCCTCCTGGGCAGGACGGGAGGGGGCGATGGACGTGAATAGGATCGCAGCTGGATATTCTAGAGGAAAACCAGCCTTCTGAGGACACACAGAGATCTCTAGTAAGGGACACCGCCCACGGATCTCTACAAATTTGTGCTGGTTTCCTACGGTGGTCCCTGGGGGAAAGCTGAGAGCAAGTGAGGGTTCTTCTTGACAAGGGACTGTGCCAGACAATCACGGCTGGCTGTGGTAGGGGCTCGAAAGTCCCTCTGGGCCCTCAGAGGCCGTGGCTCTCTGGCTGATGACTCTGAGCGCGTGTGTTTCTGCGGCTGCAGCCACCAGCACAGGCCAAGTTCACTGGAGCCTGGAGCCACGTTTCTCTTCCACAGTCAGAGGCAACGGGTCCCAGGATGTGAGGAGGTGGGCACACCTGCCCAGGTGGAGACAAGGCCCCCACCATCCCCCCTCCCCCCACCCGCACTAGGTGCTCCTGCAGGGGCCACGCCACCCCTGACACCAGGCCTGTGGGCCTTCTGGCTCCTGGTCACTCCCCAGGCCAGCCTCAAGGCTCTCCCCACCCTCCCCTGCCCACCACTCCCAACCCCAGCCCTGCCCTGTCACCTCAGCAGCTGGAGGGGACGCAGGACCACTATGAAATAAAAAGGCTCCATGTTGAAGGCCAGAGCCAGCAGTCCCAGGAAGGCGAACGCTGTGACGAAGAAGTCGAACCTGGGAGGGAGGAGGAGAAGCCATGGTCTGTTCGGCCCACCCCTAGCCTCCCCAACGACGGCCAGTGGCTCCTCAGCCCTGTGCCCAGCACTCCCTTCCACGGAGCCCACACACCAACCACCGCAAAGGCAGCCACAGGCCCCGCAGTGGCCCACAGCCAGCCAGCTTCCTACCGCTATCGGGTTTCTGAGGCTGGTGTGGCTGGGCCCCAGTCACAGCACACACCTCAGGGGTCAGACATGCCTATGGAAGTCCCTGGTGGCGCAGCGGTTAAGAATCCGCCTGCTGGGTCTGCCTGCAGATTCAGGGGACACGGGTTCGTGCCCCGGTCCAGGAAGATCCCACATGCCGCAGAGCGGCTGGGCCCGTGAGCCATGGCTGCTGACCCTGCACGTCCGGAGCCTGTGCTCCACAACGGGAGAGGCCACAACAGTGAGAGGCCTGCGTACCGCAAAAAAAAAAAAGAATCCGCCTGCCAATGCAGGGGACACAGGTTCGAGCCCTGGTCCGGGAATATCCCACATGCCATGGAGCAACTAAGACTACGGAGTCTGTGCTCTAGAGCCCGTGAGCCACAACTACTGAGCCCGTGCACCACAACTACTGAGCCCGCACTCTAGAGCTCACGAGCCACAACTACTGAGCCTACACTCTAGAGCCTGCAAGCCACAACTACTGAGCCTGCGCTCTAGAGCCCGCGAGCCACAACTACTGAGCCCGCGAGCCACAACTACTGAGCCTATACTCTAGAGCCCGCGAACCACAACTACTGAGCCTGCGTGCCTAGAGCCGGTGCTCTGCAACAAGAGAAGCCACCGCAATGAGAAGCCCATGCACCGCAATGAAGAGTAGCCCCAGCTCGCCGCAACTAGAGAAAGCCTGAGCACAGCAACGAAGACCCAACACAGCCAAATAATAAATAAATAAATAGATAGATAGATAGATAAATAAATAAGAATCCACCTGCCAATGCAGGGGACAGAGATTTGATCCCTGTTCTGGGAAGATCCCACATGCCGCGGAGCAACTAAGCCCATGCGCCACAACTACTGAGCCTGCGCTCTAGAGCCCACGAGCCACAACTATTGAGCCTGCGCTCTAGAGCCCGTGAACCACAACTTCTGAGCCTGTGTGCCATAACTACTGAAGCCCATGTGCCTAGAGCCTGTGCTCCACAAGAAGAGAAGCCCTCGCACAGCAATGAAGAGTAACCGCTGCTCGCCGCAACTAGAGAAAGCCCGTGCACAGCAATGAAGACCCAACGCAGCCAAAAATTAATTAAAAAAAAAAAAAAAAGCCTAGAAACCCCTCCTGAAGGTCCCGCACTGGTCTCATGGCAGACACGGGTTACACCAGCGACCCTGGTGAAGGCACTGAGGGGTGGGGCAGGACCACAGGGGAGTCCCACAGGGAAAGCAGGACAGAGAGACCCTCTCCTCCCAGATACACATTAAGGCCCTGCAAACTGCATGCCCACACACTACTGCTCTGCCCGACTCTTCTCTACTTATTAACTTGTTTTTACTCTCACGACCCAAGACCTTGTGAGTGCAGCCCGATTTCACGGGTGAGTTAACGTTCATGGGCAGTGAGCCACCTCTCGGGGTCTCTGGAACAGGGAGAAGGGCCACCAGCTTGATGCTGACCAAGCATCAGGACCTGTGGCACTTCCTTCTCTGTGGGTGTCATGGTTTTCGTGGAGGAGAAAAGAGCTTAGTTGTCAGGGAGGGGTGTGGGGTTAAGTGACTCACAGAGAGCCAGCTGGCCTAAGGACCCCAAGAGGCCGTGTCCCTGAGAGGGGCTGGCGGGGGTGGTCTGAGAGAGTAAGATCAGGGCCTGACCCTGGGGAGGCCTGGAGCCACTGGCAAAACTGTGCCAGGAGACAGGGGCCTGACCCAGCCTCGGACCTTCCCTCTGAAACTGTGCAGTGGGTGTGGACGGAGAGGACCTGTGGCTTTCATTACAGTCTCTGACGTGCGTGAGAAACATGCTCTCTACTCACAGATTCCATCCGGAGGACAAGTACTCAACGGGGCCGAGGCCGGCTACTTTCAGGAACAGCTCCACCCCGTAAACTGTAAGCAGGAAGACGCAGTTAGCAGCGGCCCTGCCACAGCCTCTGCCACCCCTGGGCTGGCTCGTTTCCTCCTCGAGACTCTCCTGAGGTCTGGTCACGTGCCCTCCAGACACCCACGTCACACCCGCACCCCTGAGAGAGTGTGGGCTCCAGGGCAGGGCCTGGCCCAGACGCTGGCCAACCGGGGCCGCCCGCTAACAAGAAGCACTCGCCTCCCACTCCCTGGGAGTGGCCGCAGGCACTGTCTGTCCATCCAATAGGTATTTCCTAAGCCCTTCTCCCGTGCCAGCCATTGCACTGGGTGCTGGGTGCCCAGCCCTGAACAACACAGAGCTTAGAGTCTAGACTCAGGGGAAAGACAGCAAACTGATAATGTTAGACTGGGGGAAGAGTGTGACATTTGAAAGAAATCAGGGGCCAAGCCGGATATGATCTTGGCCTGCTTGAGGGGCAGAAGGTAGGTTGGTGTCATTGGAACATAATGAAAGAAGGAGCTGAAGAGGGAGCTCTGGAGGGGGCATCAGATCACACAAGTGACACAGTTGGGAGGAGATTCCAGGTCTTTCTGACCCCAGAGTTTGTGCACTGAATCACTATGCTACTCTGAACTCCACAGAAAAAGCCAAAGGGCACTGATCAAGGCAGTAAAAGTCATGCTTTTTAAGAACAGTGAAAACAACTTATGTCTAATGTTTAGACATAAAGGGAGAGGGCTGTCAGAGCGGTGTGGTGAGGGGATGAGTGTGCCAGGGGAGGAAAACACCTGTGCAGAGGCCCAGAGGTAGGAAAGGGCAGGGGCCCTGGGAAGTGGGATGTGTTCAGGGGGGCTGCAGGTGGGGCGCGGGTGGTGGTACTGGCAAGAGATGAAGGCTGAGAGGGAGGCAGAAGGGGCCCGCACGGGAACTTGGTCTGGAGGCCAGTGGGCAATCACCAAAGAGTTTGAAACAGGGGTGGGGTAGAATCAGACTCGATTTCTGCTCCACCCTCATCACGCTCCCCCGCTTTAGAGAAGAGCCATGAGATCTTAACCCCAAAAGAAGTTGCAGCCAGTGGTTAGGACAAGCACTTGAGCAAAGCCATGTCAGAAACTTACTGGTCAGAAAGACGAGGTAACTCCAGGGCACATGCTTGGAGAAGAAGTTCCCACCTGTAAGAAGAGAGGCAGCAGTTCAAGAGGTGGGCCAGGTGTGCCCACAGGACAGGCCAGTCCCCTAGCCAGGCTCACCTTTCAGCATGAAGGTCTCCACAAGGATCCAGACCCCATTGACTGCCACCACCAAGTCTGCAACAGACAGGCTCATAATAGAGAAAGCACAGGTGGGTGTGGAAATCTACAGGTCACAGCTGCAGCCCCTGGTTAGTTTCTAGGCAGCTCTGAGATATGCAGAGAGCAGGGCTTGTAACAGATAACTTCCTGCTTAATGCTTTTACCATGAGCTAAATCAGCCAGTAGCTTCTCTTAGAAAATAGTTACAGATTTCTAAAAATCACCCTCTATGTCACTACAGGGATACCAGTTAAGATGTTTCAGTAAAACCTACAGATTATTCCAAGTTGGCGTAAAAGATGGACCATATACAAAGGGTTTGAGTATTGAAAACATCTGTTTTTCCCTAGAGATATCTGGCTTTTAAATGACTGCAGAAACTAGTCAGCAAAACTGCATATGCGTTTGGCCTTTCACCTAGCAACCCTACTTTTAGGGATCCATCCCAATGAGACATTAGCAAAAACACAAATGACGTATACTGAAAGCTATTCACTGAGGAGCTATTTGTGATAGCAAGGAAACTAGAAACAACCTAAACGATCAATAGGAGACTGGATGAATAAACTATTATACGTTCGTGAAATGGCGTACTCTCAGCTATAAAAAGGAATGAAGAACATCTCTGTATATTAATATGGTGTGGACTCTAGGATGGATTGTTAACTGAAAAAAAAGCAAGGTCGAAGAAAGTGTGTAAATTATGCTAGTTTATTTAAGGCAGGGAAATGTGCATATATGCACCTACTTATAGTTTTTTAAAAAATGGAAGGATAAACTACAATAAAAGTTACCCACTGGGGGAGGTGACAGGATGGAAACAATTCTTCCTTGAGTATACTTTCTTTTGTAGATCTGACTTGGAATCATATACATATTTTACATAATTATAAGGCAAAATGCAATGTAAAAAGTGGCCTCTAAAAATATTTTTTCAAATGAAATAAAGAAATGTAGATGGTGACATACCCACATGGAGAAAAACTACTCCAGATGAATTTAAAACACAGTCATCTGAATCCCTGGAGTGGTGTTTCTAGCAATTATATTATTAGGGTTGTGTTGGTATTGTTTTTTGGAGACTATTATGTGTGGACTGTGGGATAAAGCAAGTGAGGGACTGTGTCAGTGTTGTTGGGAACTAGGATTTTAAGCCTGGGAATTTAGACGTGAAAGAATGATGAGGGCTTCCCTGGTGGTGCGGTGGTTAAGAATCCACCTGCCAGTGCAGGGGACACAGGTTCGATCCCTGGCCCAGGAAGATCCCACATGCCATGGAGCAACTAAGCCCGTGCGCCACAACTACTGAGCCTGCGCTCTAGAGCCCGCGTGCCACAACCACTGAAGCCCGTGTGCCTGGAGCCCATGCTCTGCAACAAGAGAACCCACGACAATGAGAAGCCCGAGCACCGCAACGAAGAGTAGCCCCTGCTCACCACAACTAGAGGAAGCCCGTGCACAACGACGAAGACCCAACACAGCCAAAAATAAAAACAACTAAATTTTAAAAAAAGAAAAAGAAAAAAAAGAATGATGAAGTTAGGTAAAAACCCTATAGTCCACAATTTGAATTAAGAATATCAGGATAAACTCACAAGATAGTTTATCTTTTAAAAATCCAAAATCCTACCTCTGTCCATGGAAAGGCCTGGAAACAATAACCAACTCAAAGCAATGAGCACCTCTAGCATCTCAGATTGTGGTCTCTAAACACCATTTCCCATTAAATGGAACCAGAACTCCTTAGAAAGAGTGAATTCAATCAAGCCTCTAGATTAGTAGAAATGTCGGCATCTGTGCTGTCCAGTTGGTCATCGTTAGCCACACACGGTTACTGAGTGCTTGCACTGCGGCTATCGTGACGGGAACTGGATTTTTAAGTTTTAGTTGGTCTAAATTTAAATAGCCATGTATGGCTGGTGGCTGCCACACTGAACAGCACAGCTCTAGCTATAACTACCAAATTACAGTAAATAAGCAACAGAGGAACATGCAAAATCAAGAACGAAGGACAAACAATCCTGTTCCTTCAACTAAATATTGCAAGAGGAAGAAAACGGATTGGGGGAGAAACCTACAGATTAAAACAGACTGAAGTGACATATCAACAAACCACAATCTGTGGTTCTGGAATCTGCTTCCAAAAACACCAGGTCTAGAGAAGGGGTGATGAGCTGGACTGAGGCGATCAGACAGACAAGAAAGACAGGCAATGAGATGATAACTGTTGACGCTGGGTGATAGGTATGTGGATGCTCTTTACAATCCTTCCACTTTTATACATGCTTGGAATTTTCTGTAATAAACAGCCAACATCGTAACTGCAGGATTTATCCCTTGCATCTCCACTTTCCGGAGCAGTAAGACTCAGGAGGAAAGGGACCTAGAGCTGTGATATTTCACACTTACACATGAAATACTGGAAGGCCTTGGACTTCACAAGGATATTAATTCCTATTTGAAGAGAAGACATGTTAACAGTGAAATTTTCATGTACAAGTACACGTTCCCCTACCACAGACATCATGTGTGTAAGCAACCGGGGTGTTTATGCCCAGGGGTGAAAAAGGAAGGGCCTGCTCTCAGAAGGACACCCACGCTTGTGCCCGGACCCCTGGGCAAGGGACTGGCAACATTCCCTCTGGAAAGAGGCTGAGCAACCTGGAGCCGGGACAGAGCAGAACAATGCTTTGCTGGCCGCTGCTGAAACTGTGAGTCTGCTCCTGGCCTAGAACCAGCACTGTTTATTATCCCCTTGAGTAATTATCATCCCAATGGAGTAGAAAACTCGCTGAAGAATATGGAATAATAATAACAGCTGTGCTCAAAGTCCTAGCTGTGGGAGAAATAACAACATAGGACATACCATCTTAACTCTTGTTCATATGGCCCAGACCCCTGTGAGCTAACCATACCCCATGTGGAACTTCAAAACTGGCATTAAATTCAGGGAAAACTGTTAGGTAAATAATATGGGGCCCTCCGATTTTAAAATCTTCAATTTTATACAATGCAAGCATTATGTGAAGGATCAGATACACCAGCTATATATCCTGACACTGGAGGAAGGTCAAAATCCATCATTAGGTAAAAAGGCAGGTTTCAGAACAGAATATATAATGTAATCCCCACTGCTGTTTTTAAAATGCACAGAAAAATAACCAGAAGGAAACACATCACAAAATTAACCGTGGTTATCTCTGCCTGGGAGACTTTCATTTTTTTTCTAATTATTTGACTTCGTATCAGTTTTCTTCAATAAATAAATATTCCACAAATTTTTTTTGGTTTGGTCCTAATCCAACACTATTTCCCTGCTGGGGTAATCACACATAGACATTTCGCATACACACACACACACACACACACACACACACACACACACACACACACACACACACACACACACACACACACACCCCTCTGGACATGTTCTTTAAATGCTTATCTGTGGTCACCGGAAACCTCCATTCGTCCCCAGCTGCCATATTCAGGTCAACCTTACCTTTGAAGATGAGGAATGCTGTCCTGGGAAGCTCATCAAACCAGTGCTCTCTATTTCTCTTTGCCTGGCCAAGGAACAGGGCCATAGGAGAGAGGGCGTTAGGACCAGCGACCAGAGCCCAGCCCTGGGGGCATGGATGCAGCTTTCCTTTCCTGCTCTCCTGGCTAACTTGGGAAACCATGAAAACACTCAGGGATCTAAAGAACAACAAAGCCAGCCAATGTTTGCTGAACTCTTCAATGTGCCATGCACTGCCATTGTTTTTACAGAATCCTGAAAATAATGCGGTAGGTAGGGACTCTCATGACCCCACTTCCCAGGTGAGACAAGCCTTGGAAGGGTTCCATAACTTGCCTGATGTCACATGCTGACTAATGGGGTCCGAGATTCAGTGCTTTTAACCAGGACACCGCACTGCAGATGGACAGCAGATGCAGGGCCAGGGGCCACCTGTTATCCCTCCAGTGCACAGTGCCCAGCCGAGCTGAGATGTCCCAGCAGGGAGAGAGCTGGACAGCCGGGTGCCTCCTGGCCTCATCCCCCTCCCATGGAACCGTCTGCCGGGTGACTCCCTGGAGAGCACCCACCTTCCACTTCAAGGCGGCAACTTCGTAGATGTCTTGAAAGTCCTTCAGGCTGTCATAAGCACGAGGGCAAAACAAATCAGAGCACGTTCCCACCGAGCCACGGTCCTCTCACTCGCCTGCCTATGGTCACCTTCGAGGGGTGCAGTGGGGGAGGGGAGGAGGCGACATCTGCGAGTCCCAGCGCATCAGGGCCCAGGGGACCCGTACCTGCAGGCATTTCATCTCCTCCTTCCTCCAGGGACTATGGATACTTAATCCACTCAGTCTACACAGACCACTGCTGGCTTCCGTCCCCCAGAGAGGCAGCCCCCAGATTACCACCATTCTTAGACAGACAGGGACTGAGCCTCCTTTAGCAGAGGACTTAATAGAACAACCGGGGCAGAGAGTTCAGCCCAGAGCTCGCTCGCTCACGTCTCTACAGCAGGCCTGCCTCATCTCAGATCAAAAAGAAGGGTTTGGGGGGCTTCCCTGATGGCGCAGTGGTTGAGAGTCTGCCTGCCGATGCAGGGGACACAGGTTCGTGCCCCAGTCTGGGAAGATCCCACATGCCATGGAGCGTCTGGGCCCGTGAACCATGGCCACTGAGCCTACGCATCCGGAGCCTGTGCTCCGCAACGGGAGAGGCCACAACAGTGAGAGGCCCGCGTATCGCAAAAAAGAGAGAGAGAGAGAGAGAGAGACAGAGACAGAGAGAGAGAGAGACAGAGAGAGAGAGAGACAGAGAGAGAGAGAGACAGAGAGAGAGAGAGACAGAGAGAGAGACAGAGAGAGAGAGAGAGAAAGTGTGTGTTTCACGTTGCTCTGTGGATTAGCTCACATGCAACCACTTGCTCATGGCTCAAGGGTGAGCAGCTGGGCCAGTCCATTCCACGAGCCAATACATTCCTTTTTTTTTTTTTGTGGTACGCGGGCCTCTCACTGTTGTGGCCTCTCCCGTTGCTCAGTGGCCATGGCTCACGGGCCCAGCCACTCCGCGGCATGTGGGATCTTCCCGGTCCGGGGCACGAACCTGTGTCCCCTGCATCGGCAGGTGGACTCTCAACGACTGCGCCACCACGGAAGTCCCATTCCTTTTTTTGTCTCAAGTTTAAACTGGATTTGGGTTGGACTTTTGTTACCTGTAAAAAGAATCCTGAGGAATAGGGTCTACATGCGTAAGAATCTCTGAAGAAAACTAAATTCTCTACGAGCCTCTCTGCCTGCCCACTCCCCAGCCCCCGGGCTTTTGAAGGCCCCAGCTTCCTCTTGTGAACGCCTCGTCCGGCCACACTGCGCCCAACTGGCATCCGCTCTCACCTGAGCAGAGGCGAGTTGCTCTGATTCAGGGCCTTGAACGTGAGATAGCGCTCCCCGGCAGTCATCCGGGGCTTGTAGAAGCGCATCAGGCCTTCAAACTGCCTGTAGGAGATGCCGGCAGGCCCCTGGGGGAAGAGGGAAGACGGCCACATGGAACAGAGGGGGGGCAGCCATGCCAGATGCCCAGCATCACACAGGATCCCAGGGCGCCCTGTTCTCTTGTTCTCCCAAGGGCAGGACTCCTGGTTTCGGAAGCTGCCGGCCCGCCCACGCTTCGGGGATACCGTGGGGCAAGGGCTGGGGAGCAGGGACCAACCTCCCTCCCTGGCTCAGCCCCTGCCCCGCTACCCGTTGGCTGATGAGCAGGCGGTAGGCGTGCTGGATGGCGGTTCGCTTGTGTAGCAGCAAAGACTTGAACTTGTGTTTCTCGATGTCATTGAAGGTGTCAAATACCACGGCCAGAAGCTGTGAGGGAAGAGCAGAGACCTGGCTCCTGTGCCCGGCGGGGCCTCAAGAACCAGGGAGTCGTTCTCCAGCCTCCAGAGGGCGCTCTTCCAGCCACCCCAGAGAAAGGGGTTGAAAAGAGCCTCTCGCCTGCCCCAGGTGGTGTAGGAAGTTCATCTCCAAGACTCAGCGGAGGAAGGTCATTCATTGCCACTTGTAAATTTCCCTCTAAAGATTCATGAAGACACTGCTATCACATTTTCCCCAGGTTTTTCTTCTCTCCGCCTGTAGCTCATCCCTGGCTGGGCAGTTTTATAAGGGGAGAGAAGCAGCGAGGGGAACACACTGGGTTTTTTGCCCAATTCAGCTCCGTGTGATGGCCGGGGAGGCTGTGTGTCCATCCTGTGCCCTCCCAACCTCAGAGCAGGAAGGAACATCACTGTGCCGATGCTTCCTCTCCTGTCCCCTTGTTCCTCCTCCTGGTGAGTCTGCGTGGCTCCAGAAAGCAGGGGTGTGAGGTGGCCTGCACAAAAGGGCACAAGGTTCTGGAACTTTCTAATTCCAAATTTAGCAGGTGAACAACACAGTCTGCGTTATCAGAACGCGATGGGAGGCCAGGTGCAGAATTTGGAAGACCACTTTTTGGAAACACTTTTTCTTTCAAAAATATTTTGAGGGGAACTCTTGTCCTTTCCATCCCTTCTAACTGGTCCCCCATACTTCCTTTTAGATCAAGGGAGAGTTAGCATCTGTAAAGGGCCAGAGAGCAAATCTTTTAGGCTCTGCAGGCCAGATGGTCTCTGTAGAAACCACTCAACCCTGCGGCTGCAGCATGAATGCAGCCGTGGACGATGTGCAAATGAATGGGCCAATAAAACTTTATTGACAAAAACAGATGGTGGGCTGGGTATTGGCCCTGATTGCTGACCCATGCCCTATATTTTCACAGCTCTAAATATCTCTTAAAGCAAATCAATTACACATAAACTATTTTTTAGATTCTAAACTAACAACAGTATAAAAGAGCTGTAAGATGTTCAAAGAGACATCTAACATACTTATTTTGGGTTTTGAGGAATTAAAAAAAGAAAATATTTTCCTTCTTAAGATGTCACACTTTTAGGAGATTTCACAGATCTACCCCAGAGGAAGTGTTTTCCATTTCTATACTGGGCCTGACTGCGGTGACTGGTGTGAGAATGCTCTTCAGAAGTATAAAAATAAATGCAAGACTTGATAAGGCCTCTTCCTGGTAATTCTGGCATTGATGTGGGCTCAGCACCAGCCTGACGGCCCGGTCCGGGAGGCAACCTGCTGGTGGCAGGACACTCCTGGTGGCCGGCCGAGCCCCTGCAAACACCTCCAAAGTTCCCAGTGTGCATGGGGGCTTTATGTTCTCCCTAAAGGAATATGTTCCGTGTTCAATTTCCCAATGGTTCGTGATAAATGAGCTGGAAATACACAAGACATTCCTGGCATGTGGCTGCAGTAGGATGGAGTGGCTAGGAGCAGGGCTCTGGAAGGAGACCAGCTCACCCGGCCACCCCGAGCTGTGCAGGCGAGTTAGCCTATCAGTCTGATCCTCAGTTTCCTCAACTATAAATTGAGCATAATAAGAACTCCAGGGTTTAAGTGTTAAATTATTTAACCCTCATCCATGAAACACTTTGCACAGTGCCTGGCTAAGGCTTAATAAGTACCAGCTTTTATAGTTATTATATGTTTGCCGTGAGAAGGAAAAGATCCCAGGGTAGCCTTGGTTTAAACCCTAGCGCTGTCAGCAGCAGTGGCGGCAGGCTAGCTCCTGCTGGTAACCAGCTGCACTTAAGTCCCGACAGGGAATTCCTAGCCACACCACACTTGCCCACGGTCTGGGACCTCCTTCCCCAATGGTCTGCCCTCGGAGGCCGAAAGCTGTCCCTACCTCATCCCCACAGTGCCCAGCAGAGTGTGGGCGAGGGCTGCCTCAGTGGAGTGCGAGGCAAGGTCACTCACCAGGTTCATGATGAAGTACAGCTCGATGGAGAGGTACACGATGAAGAAGACGCAGGACCAGGGGTTCCGGGAGTAGGAGGGCATCATCACATCTGGGAAACTGTGTTTGCAGAGTGTTACCCGCAGGGCCCGTGTCTGCTGGTCTCCGTCTTCTATAAGGACACCTCTTCTCCTGCCTTGCCGGCCCCCTCCCCGCTCCCCTACTCTTGGCTCACCAGGCCACTCCCGTCCCTCACGGGATCCCAAGAACCTGTCTGGGCCAAGATGTGGAATATTCTTGGCTGAAAAGAGGAGAAGACCCCGGGCACTAGAAGAGGGCAGAAGCCAAAGCAGGGCCCGAACTTACTTGGCGGTGGTCAGAAGGACGAACAGACTGACAATGCTGTTCTCCAGGGTGCTAAAGTACTGAGGAGGAGAGGGAGAGGTGGGGACGTGGCCGCCAGGCCGAGGGCACACCCCACCGGGAACAGGCTGCCTGCGGTGGGCCGCCTCCAGAGCCCTGCCCTCCCCCTCCCTGCCCCGCCCACTCCTTCTTCCTCCCAAGGGATCCCTGAAGGATGGCAGAGGAACAAGTAAACATGGAGTCCAAGGCCTCCTCCTTCCTGAGCTCAATGCTTCCGGCGGCAGCAGACAACTGGCTTTGGGACTTGTCTCCCAGGGAACCACATATGCACAATTAGCTGAGCTCTCCTCCACTGCTCCTCTGCCAAAATGTGCCTGTGTTCCAAATCTGATCCCGGAAACACCCCTCTCAAGGACAGGGCAGGGGGTCCCCCTTGGCATTCAAGGAAGGAGACAGCTCAAATCTGGGTGACGGGGCACTTTCAGGTGCCAGAAGCGGTGATGAGAAACCAAGCAGGGCATCCCTTCCTAATACAGCTAGGGGGTCAGTCCAGCCACCTCATCTGAGGGGAAAGGCCTCCCATAAAGGAAGAAACAGACAAACATGTTGATTACTTACGGGGTCTGAAGGATTAGGGGAGAACAAGTAGAAACCTAGAAGAAGGTGGTGGGAAACAGATTGAATAAAGGGTTAGAGCAGAAGAGTCCCAAACCCAGATGTCAGAAGGATTGGACAAGTAAATGTGAATCAGTGCAGTAGGCAGAGGAAAAGCACAGGGAGTGGTGGGGACTGTGGCAGAGCACCAGACAACTGCTGCCATTCAGTGACCCAAGTACCATCAAATGTATGATTTAAAAAGGCTGTATAGGGACTTCCCTGGTGGCGCAGTGGGTAAGACTCCATGCTCCCAATGCAGGGGGCCCGGGTTCGATCCCTGCTCAGGGAACTAGATCCCACACGCATGCCGCAACTAAGGAGCCCGCCTGCCGCAACTAAGACTTGGGGCAACCAAATAAATAAAATTTAAAAAAATAATAAATCTGTATAGTAAAAAAAAAAAAAGCGGTACATACAGCACGGTGACGACAGTTAATGATACCGTATTGTATATTTGAAAGTTGCTAGGAAAGTAGATCTTAAAAGTTCTCATCAGAAGGAAAAGAAATCGTAACTCTGTATAGTGATGGATGTTAACTAACCTTATTACGATGATCACTTTGCAGTATATACATAGCAAAGCATTATGTTGTCTACCTAAGACTAATAGTGTTATATGTCAATTATATGTCGATTTTTTTAAAAAACGGAAGTTAAAAAAAGTTAAAATTTTTAAGGCTGAAAATCTGTATTTTCATGTAAAAAAAATAAAATAGTTTTAAAATGCTGGCTCAACACTTTCAGACCAAAGAAAACTCATCCACAGGCTGGATTTGGAACCCAGACTGCCGGTTTGCGATCTTTGGTTTTGAGAACATGACAGCCAAGCACAACTCCAAAGGGACCCTGTTGTTCCCCTGTAGCCAAATTAACACCATTAATTTTTTCCCTCTCAGAATGAGCTATTCCCCGAGTCCTTGAAATCCTGAGTGGGAAAGGGAGTAACTCTGCCCTCAGGGGAAGTCAGCCCCCTTGGAACACAAAGGAAATTCTATCGAGAGTGGGGTGGAGGTGAGGTAAGTGGGAGTCAGTGGCTCAGGACAGAGCAGTCACGAGAACCCGGGGCTTTCAGTGCTGGTGGGGACCTTAGAGCCAGGGCTCTCTAGTTCCACTGCCTTTGCCATCTGAGTACTGGAGAAGGGACCTTGGGCTACCTCGCCGTGTTCTAAGACCTCCACGGTCTAAGCCCTGTGTCTGAATGTGGCTGTCGCATCAATACTTGATCTTATCTGAAGAGGCAAGGCCTCCTCGGAGTTAGAAAGGCCATGACCTTGCTTTTACATCTAGTGAAGCTGAAGTGTGCAGACCCTAAGGTCCTAGGCACACGCTGTAGAGAATCCCTCCCCCATGTGCGCCAGGAAACGCACGAGAATGTTCACTGCAGTGTGACCTGTGATAGTGAAAAGTGCCCACCAACAGAAGACGTGATAAATAAATTTGGATATATTCACGTATCAGATCACGACACTGCGGTGAAAGTGAATGACCTACATCTACGTGCAGCAGCATGAATAAAGGCCGGGGGTACCTCTGGGAGCCGAAGGGAATCGAGATCAGGAAAGGGTACAAAGGTGGCTTCCTTTATTTTTTCCGATATTGCATTTCCTCAGTTGGGTGTTTACATCATTTTGAAAACCTTCCTGAATTTCTGAAACGGTCAAAGTACCTTTTTTTCTCAACTGTGAGTTTGCTTTTAGCGAGCGCCTGCATCCTGGGGCACAGGAGAAACTCACCAAGGATGGCGAAAATGATCATGAAGAAGAGGAGCAGCGAGAGGATGTCCATGAAGGGCGGCAGAGACTGGAAGATCTGGCGCAGGTTGCTGGGGAGACAAACGGGGCCAGGAGGGGTGAGGCGCAGCCGGGGACGGGCCAGGGCCCCGGGGGTGCTGGCTGCGACTCCTCAGTGGGGTACATGCCTGTCGAGATGGGGGTCTGGTGCTCCCGACCCCCAGAACACTAAATCCCCTCTTGCCCTGGCTTGTGACATCATGCTTAGTGATTTCCTAGGCCTTCCACTCAGTGGGTGATGGGGAAAGAACCGGGGCAGGTGTAGCACTTACTGAGCCCAGGCAGGCAAGTGCCTGCAAGAGACGGAGACGGCAGGAGAAGGCCAGGTACATGGCCTCGGGTGACAAGGTCAGCTTGCCTGGGATGTGGGAAGACATTTCAGGGCCACCCAGTCCTAGGACATTTGTCTCCGGTTTTAAGGACGGGCACCAAGCGTAAATGGCCAGCCCGCTCTCATCCACAGTACCCCAGCCAAGAGGCTTTCCAGATGGATTCTCAAAACTCAGTTTGACCTTAGGCTAACGGCCTGGTTTGAGTTCAGTACCCCCCGGCTCAGGGGAGGTGTCAGGACAGCCTGCTGAGTCACGTGGACTTTGCTGAGTTCCTGCTTTAGGCTGTGTTTGGGCAGGTACTGTGCTCAGAGAGAGGACCAGCCCCAGAGAAGCACAGGAAAGGCAGTAGAGAGCCCTGGATCCGGAGTCAGGAGACCTGAACTTCAGCAGGAAGACCACCTGCCTCTCTGTGTGGGTCGAGTAGCAGAGGGAAGTGGGCATGACTATGTCCTACCCAAGTGCAGGAGTGGCCCTACTGCTACATCACTCACTGGCTCCCGCTTCACTGGCCCGGAGGTCCAGGCCAGGCCCTGATAGCGACTGTCTGAGCAGCTCCTCCCCCAGGCCTTACCGCCGGACGCCACCGCAGTACCGACAGTCCACCAGGAAGATGCAGCGCAGCGCCCGGGTCACCCGCACGTGGGACGTCTGCCGTACCAACACCACAATGGCCTCAACGAACTGCACCACCAGCACAGAGGTCTGTGGGTGGAGGGCACAGTGCGCTGTCAGCTCCTCTGACCCAGCCCCTCCTGTACACCCTGAACAGAGGGCTGGTTGGATACTGCCCAGCCCGGCCCGGAGTCCAGAGAGACCTTTCCCTCGCCCTTTCTCACCTCCCCCAACATCAAGCGGGCCCCAGGGAGAAGCCCTCTGGCTGCTGGCATAGATGTGCAGTCCCAGGAGAATGAGCCCCAGGGCGATGCTCCCAGCAGCTCATCAGATGATACCCGCTGAGCAAAACTGCTATTCCGCAGGCCACATCCAGCCACGCTCTGCTTCCAGCTCTCCCCGCTTGCACCGTGAGGGCCCCTGAAGTCTGCAGCACACCCTGACCTCCAATTCCTTGGGCACATTCTCCTGTACAAGTGTGTGGGCTTTTTACACTGCCAAACGCCACTCTGACACATCCCGACTCATGCCTCTCTCTGCCGCAGAGAGAGAAAGCATATAATATGGTCCTGATCGGTGTGGGCGTGGAGGCCACACAGAGCTGGCTTTGAATCCCAACTCACCGGGATTTAGATCCCATTCTCTTCCAACTGGCTGCACGTACGATAGGAAGAGCACTACACCTCCCGCAAACGTCATCGTGCCAGTGCTTGGCACGCGCTAAACGCCGAACCACATTCGCTACTGTTAGCATCACTGTGACACCTGGAGCAAGGCGGGAAGCATGGCGAGGACAGGGACCCAAGGTTACACTTCTGAGCGCAGGACCAGGCCCACGGGGGACTTGGAATTGAACTGAAGATACAGACTTGAAGTTGACAGGGGAGGAAATGCTGTAGGGAGGTGGGCACAGCACCTTGACCATGGTCCGTCTGTGCCGGATGAAAGTGTGAAGGCCCAGCCACCGCAACTTCATGCAGAGTTCAAACACGACCACCATCAGGGCAAACAGCTCCAGGGTCGCGTGGACCTGCAGCCAAAGGGTGTGAAGGAGACGTGGCTTCCCCAGCGCCTGCCCTCCCCCAGCAGCGAGCACACCTGCCCGCCTTTTCATCTGAGGTTGGAGACAGCGGGTGGGACTGCTAATCAGGTATGCTGCCCCCCTGGGGGCCAAAGCGGGCTACGGGTTCTGAGGCAATCCGAAGGCGCCCCTCCCTGGAATTTACAAAGGAGCAGAACCCCAGGGAGATGGGGGAGGTGCATTCAGTCGGGCGGGGACCCCGGGCAAGACGTCTGCCCTTCCAGAATGTTCCCTCTCAGTCTTGAGTTACTCTGCCCCCAGAGAGCCGTGGCTCCCAGCCATCCGGACACTCACGTAAATGCCCAGCCGGAGCGCGGGCACGGCCGGAGCCTCGCACAGGGACAGCAGCAGCAGGAGCAGGGCTGCGGACAGCTCCATCAGGTAGAAGAGGTGGTTGTGAGCAAAGAGGTAGGCCGCCAGCGCTTTGGCATTCTTGGGGTGGGTGAAGAACTTGTCGTTATTCTCACCTTCCTGAAAGAGCAAGCGTCACGTGGGCGAACGCGCCTGGAGACGATAGGGCGGCCAGGATGCGTGGTGGGCGGGGAGGGGGGAGGGCCCTTGGCCGGTGGGAGGAGATTCAGGCCAGAGTCGGGAGATGATGGAGAAGCAAAAGTGTGATCTTCGTAGAACCGCACACCAGTCAAGTCTCACCCTGGCCCGCTGATGGGGCTCCAAAGACTTGCTTCTTCCCAAAACTACTCAGAGGAATCAAAGAATAAAAAATCCAAGAGATCGAAGAGAAGCGGGCACATCTGGTCCCCTCTGAGGTCAAAAGTTCACTCTCAGGTGTGTCTGCGGGATGTTAAGTGCTTGAGGTCGGGGGGTGGGGTCTGGGGTAAACTAAGAACAGCTGAGTCCTGGCTCCCCCCCTCCTCCCTGGGTAACACTGAGAATGTTCCTTCACCTTTACAACCATCAACACTCGTACTCACTCCCCGGGTTCCTGCAAGACACTTAGGACGGCATCTGGCACACAGGAAGCTCCCCGCCAGGGGTTACCTGTTATTATTATTTTAAGTTATAGTAACACTGAGAGGAAAGTGTGAGGGTACCTTTATCACGCTCCTTCTTTACTCAGCTTTCCCCATCCCACTTCTTAATTTACTCCATTTCCACCTAATTTCCTAACCGCTTGATGCCTTCACCCCAACAGTAATGAGACAGCAGCTGACCCCCAGCGAGTGCCCTCCAGGCCCGGCACCATGCTCAGCGCCACCCTCCCCACCCCGCCCCGGCCCCGCTGAGCCCTCCACACTCCTCTCACTCCTGACAAGGAAATCCAGGCACAAAGAGCTTCAGTAGCACCTGAGCTCATAGAGCCAGACAGCCTGATTCCAGCGGCCCTGCTCTACTCTTGGCCTCCCGCTGATGTAGAAAGCAATCGACGGAGCAGACCGGGAACGGTCCACTTGGGAATACAAGCAGATAACCCTCCCGGTTAGGATCGGCCTTCTGGGGCAGGTAGGGGATCTTCACTGCCTCCCCAGGGTTGGTGGGCACGGGGATAAGGGATAAGTAAGGGAGGTCCCTCAGCTTCATCACCCCCGTACCCCACCCAGCAGCCGACACAGAGAGAGTACTTATTGGCTCATACTTTACAAGCATCACCTTGCCTCAGTGCTTCTCAGCTGGGGGCAGTGTTGACCACCTGCCCTCCCCTGACTCCGCCCCGGCCTGGAGACATGTTTGGTTGTCCCACCTGGGGGGTGCTGCTGGCATCTAGAGGGTAAACTCCAGGGATGCTGCTAAACCTCCTAAAATGCACATGACAGCCCCTCACAACAAAGAATTATCCGGTCCCAAATGTCAATGGTGCTGAGTCGGGAGAATCTGTCTCATTCACTCCCAGCACAACCACTCAGAACAGAGGCTCTTCCCCTTGGCTCCAATCCCTAGAGGAGGAAAGGGGCAGAGCCAGAAGGGATGCCCAGAGCCCTTCTGAAAGCATTCCAGCTGTCCTGGAATGCAGTCCGACCTTCAACTATTCCGACTCTTCTGAGATGAGGCCACACTCAACCGTCCTCATATAAACCCTTATTCTGGGGAAGGTGAAACTAACACATGCTCGGTGATTCCTGCAGAGGTTGCCAAGCCAGGCCAATGGGAAGAAGTGTCTCTGGGCCCAGAGGTGGCACACGGTGCCATGGAAACAGCTCTGGCTGGTGGGCTCCTGTACTAGCCCGAGGGGGCTTCAGCTCGCCAAGCCTGTTTCAGAGAATTGGGAAGGCAAGAGGTATTGTCAGGTCCTCAGCTGGCACGGTGCCTGGTGCACACAGTAGGCATTTAATAGGTGTTTGGTAGGATGAAGCACTCCTGCAAGAGATCATTCTCCAGGCCCCTGCCCAGCCCAAGGACTGCCCAGTAGCTGGGAGGCAGGGAGCTCTGACCTTGGCTGTGGTTTGCAGGGGGAACTTCAAGTGAGTCACTTCCCTGAAGCCGGCTACACCCCTATCCTCGTTATCAAAAAATAAAGACAAACCACAGACTCAACAGGGCAGGGAACGAACATCCTGGCGGTCACACGGAGGGCAGGCTGGACAAGGCTTGCTGCCAGTCCTGTGATCTGTGCCAGGCTGTGGTTTTCACCAGCATGGCCACGGCCACAGGGGACACACATGGCCTGGGAAGCTTCTGGTTTGGATTTCTTAAAAAATGCAATTCTTGGGTAATTTCTTCCAACAAGTAGCCAGGGATGAAGGTCTGGCTAGAGGAAACCACTAACACGGGGGACTCGGATCTGACCGCTAGGACTTGAAACTGCCACAGACGAGATGGAGGATGAGGCCTCCCCTAGCGAGGACGGAGTGAAATACGACCCGAGTCACTGGATTCTGACCCTAGACCCTAAGGAGAACACTGGCCTTGTTTTCTAGCTGCTGATCACGAACTAGGAAATTCATGATTAGGAAAAATAAGAAGGCAGGCCAGTTGCATGTGACCTCCAGGTCTTTGCTTTCTGCTCCCTGGGGCAGAAGTCCACACAGAAAACTAGGACTGTCTTGGAGGCAACAGGAGCGCCGAGCACACAGCTCCTGAGGGTGAGTGAGTTAACAGGTAAAATTTGGGAAGAGAGGAAACTGCAGGCACCAGATAGCCTCAAAGCAGCGAGCGGCCAATTACCCAAGCACACCAGCAACCTGCTTCAGGGGCCATGCTGCAGCTCCCCTGCAAGCATGAAAACGATTACCAGACACCAGCTAAAGCCATCCTCCAGAAACAGCCACGAACTACTGTCCATGGGGATCCAACTTTTGCTTTTAGTTTTAATTTTACAAAATGATGCATTTTTTGTAAAATAATTCAAATCATACACAGAACTATAAGGTAGTAAAAATTCCATCAGCCAAAAATAATCACCTTTAAAAAACAATAATAATCACCTTTAATATTTAGATAAATAACTTTCCAAATGTGAATGGGTATATGTGCATAGATACAGAAACACAATATATAAAACTGTATATAATTTATATATAAAAATCTTCACATGATACCTTCTGTTCTGTAACCTCTTCTCCCACAAAGACATGGCCCATTTTCAAGTGAATACATGGGGTCAGGTACAGGAGTGAGGCAGCCACATAGAGAAGAAAGAACGTCATTTGGAGGCTGGATGGACACGGTTTAAGTCCAACCTTGGCAATTTACTAGCTGGATGGCTTTGGACTCATTGAGCCCCTGGGAGTTTCAGGTGTATGAACTGGGAGATGATTAAACTGCTTGGTAGAGCTGTTAGAAAGATCAGCAAGTGCCCAGTTAAACTACATATAACTTGTTTGCGTTTTTTGGGGGGAGTTGTTTTTTTTGCCATACCACGCAGCATGTGGGATCTTAGTTCCCCAACCAGGGGTTGAACCCGTGGCCCCTGCAGTGGAAGCAGGGAGTCTTAACCACTAGACTGCCAGGGAAGCTCCATTTGCATTATTTTTTAAATTCCACATATAAGTGATATCATATAATATTTGTCTTTCTCTGTCTGACTTACTTCACTTAGTATAATATTCTCTAGGTCCATCCATGCCGCTGCAAATGGCAACATTTCATTCTTTTTTATGTCTGACATTCTATAGTGTATATATACACCACATCTTAAACCAACTGTCTGCTGACAGGTACTTGGGTGGCTTCCATGTCTTAGCTATTGTAAATAATGCTGCTATGAACGTCAGGGTGCATGTATCTTTTCAAATTAGAGTTTTTGTCTTTTCTGGGTATATACCCAGGAGTGGGACTGCTGGACCACAGCTCAATTTTTAGTTCTTTTTGGAAAACCTCCATACTATTTTCCATAGTGGCTGCATCAATTTACATTCCCACCAACAGTGTAGGAGGGTTCCCTTTTCTCCACACCCTCCGCAGCATTTATTATTTGTAGACTTTTTGATGATAGCCATTTTTATTACTAATGTTCTCACCTGCTTAAGGAAAGAAGGAATTACCAAGCAGCTATTCTAATTCCATATTCTGACCCATCCCACCCTCTTGTCTAGCACCTATTCAACTTTGGAGAAGGTGACAGTACATAGGGGGCCCCTGCCACATCAACTGGCATGCCCAAGCTTGCTAAAATTTCCCTAAAACATTTCTATTGCCTTAACCTGAATCAAAATACATTTCTTGAGGAGTACAGCCATAAAATGCGAGAAACACACAGACACCCAAATAACTATCAAATAAGTATCTGAATTTCATTAAATCTTTTTAAAAAAATAGCAAAGCAAATACTTACAAGGGAGAGATGCTTCAAAGAAAAAAAGATTAGGGGAAAATGATCATTCAAATGAATTTTAAAATTCCATTTCCTCACCCAAACCCTTATTCAATGCACAGCTGAAGCTGAAATCTTATAATGACAAAAATGGCAAGATTGAGGTTAAAATGCCATAGACAGTCAGACTGGAAGTTAATAGGCAATATCCCCTTTGGAGAGTATTCGATACTATATAACAAGGGCATTAAAAAAGGTTGATTCCTTCTACCCACTGATTCCACTTCTTGGAGTCTTTCCTAATAAAATAATCCTAGATATTAAAGAGAAAAAGAGAGAAACAGCCGTAGGCACAGATTGTCCTCGGATTATAATTTATAATAAGGAAATGCATAATAAGGGAAATACATAATAAGGGAAATATAAAAAGAGAAAATATCCAACCTTATCAGGATAGTTAAGTAAATTAGTACGCACTTACCAGACAGAATTATAAAGACTTTAAAATTTGTTTACAAGAGTTATAACATGAGAAAAAAGCTTATGCCACATGCTAGGGGAAAAAAAAAGCAGACTATACAGCTATAGCTACCACAGGACTTTAAAATTATTTTAGAAGACCCATGAAACCTATGTATTGTTCTTAAATAATGTTGTCAGCGACTGCATTAGGTGAATTTTTTTTCACATCGCCTTTGTACCGAAACTTATTGTAATGAGCATGCGTGACTTTTATTAAAAAGTATTCTTTTTCTTTAAAAAAAACAAAAACGAAAACCAAGCATGAAATAGCAAACATGAGAGCAGCAGCAAGTTAAACAGGAAGGGAATAAAGATCTCTAGATTCCCCACACTAAGTCAGCAGTGTTAAGTAGATAAAAGAATTCCCTCCCGAGAACCGGCCTCTCAATGTGCCTGAGAAGAGGGAGCGGGGCAGGAGAGGCCAAGTGGACAGACTTGGGGAACCTTGGGGGCAGGCAGAGCCACAAACTGGGGGTCCCGAGAACAAGCCCGTTCACATCACCCTTCCGTGTGGGCACAATCGGGTTGGCTCTCCCAGCCTGATCTTAGGAGATGAGAAGCTCACACACGGAGCACTAAGCCAGAATTGAGTTGCTGGGCACCCAACAGAACCCCGGCTATCCTACTCCACTAACAGGGGCCAAGAATGGCCAGGTCCTGACCGGAAGATACTCACCTGGAGGTAGATTGCTGCCTCTTGATAATTCATCTCCCAGTTGTGTCCGGTGAGGCTGGAGGGGGAATTCTCGCCCCCTGAGCTCAGATTGGGGGTGCAGGAGTCATGGACGGCATATTTGCCTCCATCTGCATTGCAAGAGGAGATTCACTTACAACCCAGGCTTAAGACAATAAAAACACCATTCACCAGGAGAAAAGGTTGGCAGTCACCTCGTATGCTCACACACATATCCTGTTAACTGTAAGTCAACGCACCATCCCGGGTACTAATGACAGCAAGAATTAGCATGCCTAGTTAAAAGTGTTTTTCTTACATGGATGGACACGAAGGGTATTATGCTTAGTGAAATAAGTCAGACAGAGAAAGACAAATACTTTGATATCACTTATATGTGGAATCTAAAAAATAAGACAAACGATTGAATATAAACAAAAAAAGCAGACTCAGAAATAGAGAACAAACTAGTGGTTACTAGTAGGGAGAGGGAAGGGGGGAGGGGCAAGATAGGGATAGGGATTAAGAGATACAAACTACTATGTATAAAATAAATAAGCTACAGGGGTATACTGTGCAGCAGAGGAATATTTTATAATAACTATAAATGAAGCATAACCTTTAAAAATTGTGTATCACTATGTTATACACCTGAAACTTATATATTGTACATCAACCATACCTCAATTTTAAAAAGTTTTTCCTTCTCTTGTTAAGTGAAAAAAGCAAGTACAAAAAAAGCACATACTGTATGCTATCTTTTGTGTAAGAAAGGGAGAAAACAAGAAAACACAGAGATATCTACTTAACAAAAGAAACAGGAAGAACAAATTAGAACTCGATGAAATTGATTGCCTACAACGGATGTAGGGAACAGTGTAGAAGTCACTCAGAGGGAGTGATCTTTTTGATTACTTCTGACTTTTGGAAGCGTGTTAATATACTACCTTGTCAAAAAATAAAACCAATTGGAGTTTTTCACTGGTGCAGTGTCCTCTGTGGCTTTTCCCTGCTGACATCCATGCCCTTTCCTTGCAGTAACACAGCCCCATCTGCTTTTGAAGGACATCCCCTCTCTACCTTCTGTCCATATTCTTTGGCTCTGGCCAACTCCACCCCTGGCCCCCAGGCAGATGATCCAGTGCAATGAGATCCCCTCAGCCCCCCAGGACAGGCGTTGGTTCAGGCAGCGGTGCTGACCCAAGCCCGGCCAATGAGGGCTGAACTTGGAACTTCTCCTGGACCAGTTAGAAAGGAGGGGCTCTTTCCCTGTTGCTGTTGGCGGTTGCCTCTGCCACGACCTGGGGAAAACCTGCCCGAGTTACATCCCTGGGATCAAGCTGTGCCCAAAATCTACCTCGTAGCGTTTCTGAAGTCTGAGCCCACAAATATCCTTTTACACTTAAGCCTGTTTGGGTTGGGCTCGTCATAACACTCAGGTGTCTCCACTGACATATGCGATGGCACCAAGAAATGACTCTCAGCTTGTAAATTTATTGGGAAGAAGAGAATCTAGGATGAGAATTTGGTTCCCCTAACCCACATTCCCAATGACCCACCTATGGGACGGTAAAGAATCAAATGTTTGGCTAATGAGTCACGCACAGTGGCAGGGAGCAGATGTGTAAAGCTCACAACCAAACAGGAAAGGAGAGGAAACTGGCAGGGTTCAAAGGGCTGTTGGGTCACAACTGGTCCTTCTGACTTTGAACTGCTAAGCAAGGGCAGTCAGGTCTGCCCTCTGCAAAACTCTTCTCTACCGAGTTTTAAATACTTTTACTGAGATATATTTGACACACAATAAACTGCACATATTTAAATATTCAATTTGATATGTGTTGACATGCGTACACACTCGTGAAACCATTACTAAATACAATCAAGGTAACATAACCGTCACCCTTTCAAGCCCTCCCCCCCACCCATCCATCCTCAGGCAACCGCTCATCTGCTTTCTGTCACGATCAGACAAACCTGCATCTCTCAAAATTTTATGTAAACAGCATCACAGTATGTACTCTTTCTTTTGTTTGGCTTCTTTCACTCGGCATAATTTTTTTTTTTTTTGCGGTACGCGGGCCTCTCACTGTTGTGGCCTCTCCCGTTGCGGAGCACAGGCTCCGGACGCGCAGGCTCAGCGGCCATGGCTCACGGGCCCAGCCGCTCCGCAGCATGTGGGATCTTCCCGGACCAGGGCACGAACCCGTGTCCCCTGCATCGGCAGGCGGACTCTCAACCACTGCGCCACCAGGGGAGCCCCGGCGTAATTATTTTAAATTCATCCATGTTATAGGGTGTATCCGTAGTCCATTCTGTTTTATTGCTGAGTAGTATTCCATTGCATGGACGTACCACAGTTTAGCCATTCACATTTAGATTGTTGCCAGGGTTTCGCTCTTTCAAATGAAGTTGCTATGAACATTCATGTACAGGGTATGGTATGGATATAGGCTTTCATTTCTTTGGGGTAAATACCTAGGGCTGAAATAGCTAGATCATACATTTAACTTTTTACAAAACTACCAAACTGTTTTCCAAATTGATTGTACCATTCTACATTCCCACTAGCAGTGAATGAGAGTTGCAGGTCCTCTACATCCTCACTAACAACTGACATGCTCAGTTTTTTTAGTCAACTATTCTAAAAGGTTGTGATGGTACTGCATTGTTTTAATTCCAATGCTTTTACTTTGTGTTTCCTTAATGACTAATAATGTTGAGCATCTTTCCGTATCTTTATTTGCCATTTGTACAACTTAACTGAAGTGTCTCCAAATCTTTCTTTTACCTTTTTCTTTCCTTTTCTTTGGAAGGTTTTTATTTAAAAAAATTTTTTTTTAAATTGTATTTATTTATTTATTTATCTATTTATTTATTTATGGCTGTGTTGAGTCTTCGTAGCTGTGTGTGGGCTTTCTCTAGTTGCAGCAAGCAGAGGCCACTCTTTGTTGCGGTGCACAGGCACATTGCGGTGGCTTCTCGTTGTGGAGCACGGGCTCTAGGCGCACGGGCTTCAGTAGTTTACCTGCTTATTTATTAGGTTATTTTCTTCTTTTTGAATTTTGAGAGTTTACATAAATATACAAATATTTATCTCCGATTAATATGTCTACTCCAGTTTTGATTATTTCTTTGAATTAGTGATTCGTGTAGCTTTTTCCATTCTTTTAATCTTTGTGTCTTTTTTTTAAAGGAGAAACATTTTTTTTTTTTGGTTGCACCAGGTGTGCTCCTTAGTTTTTGCATGCAAACTCTTAGTTGCGGCATGCATGCGGGATCTAGTTCCCTGACCAGGGATAGAACCCAGGCCCCCTGCATTGGGAGCATGGAGACTTATCCACTGCACCACCAGGGAGTTCCCTCTTTGTGTCTTTATATTTAAACTTTGTTTCCTGTAGGCAGCATAGAGTTTGGTCTTGCTCTTTTCTCCCAATCTGAAAACCTCTGCCTTTTAATTGGAGTATTTAGATTATTTACAATTAAGTAATTACTAATATGATTAGGCTTAAATATATCATCTTGCAATTTATCGCATATTTGTCACACCTGTTCTTTGTTCTTGTTTTCTGCCTTCTTTTGGATGACTGTATATTTTTTTATGGTTCCATTTTATCTCCTTGTTGGCTTATTAGCTACAATGCTTTCTTTTGTTATTCAGAGGTTGCTCTGGGGTTTATAGTATACATTTTAAATTTATCACGTCTACCATCAAGAGACCACTTCATGTCTAGTATAAGACTCTTACGACAGTATAGTTCTTCTTCTCCCCTCCCAACTTTGTGCGTCTGGAAGCGAAGGGACTTCCAGTTCACAAACCTACTCTGGATTGAGCTCCATTGCTAGCATGTGTAACTAGGACAGTCTTTCTGGAAGGGGCTGCACCAGTGAAGGATATAAGAAAAGTAATGAGTTAACACTACTTGCTCTGTGCTAAGTGCTCCATGCTGATTAACTCACGTAATTCTCACCATCCCATGAGATACACACTAGCATAAATCCTACTGTACAGAGAGGTTAACAACTTGCCCAAGGTCACACAGCTGTAAAGGGCTGAGCCAGGATTTAACCCCAGGCAGCGCCCCTCCAGAGCAGCTGCATTTAACCATTATGCTATACTCCCACCCTCTAAGAAAGACAAGTCTGCGGTGAAGGACAGCAGAGAATAGTTTTAAACTAGTGGTAGCAAATACCTATGGATGGCTTATTACATGTCAAAATCTATTCTGTGGCAGATTTTTTTCCCAGAGATAGCCACAGCATTATCTTTCATACTACATGCCCTTCTAGAACCCTGCCACCTCCCTACAAAGAGGTAGAGACTATGTCTCCTCCTCTTGAAACCAGGTGAGGCTTTGTGACTGTCTTGACCAATAGAGGATAGAGGAAGTAATGCTTATGACTTCCAAAGCTAAGTCGTCAAAATGCTTCCACCTTTTTCTCTTGGGTCTCTTGCTCTCGGAACGTAGCCACCATGTTGTGAGAGAGGCCCACGGAGGAGAATCAAGGCGCCCAGTCCACAGCCCAGCTGAGCTGCCAGGAAGCAGCCAGCACCAACTTGTTGGTCAGGTTGAATAAAAGTCATCTCACAAACAGATCCCCCAGCCCCCGTCACTGTGTGGGGCAGAGAAGCTGCCCCTCCCCCAAGCCCTGCCCAAACTGCAGACTCATGAGCAGAATAAATGATGTCTTCGTCTTAAGGTGCTGTGTTTGGGGCTGGTTCGTTATACAGCAATAGATAACTGATACATACCTGAGTACTTTCTACTAATCAAGCTACTTAATTCTCACAGCAATCCTATGAAGAAGGTAATATTATTATTCCCACTTCAGACTTGAGGAGATTAATTAAGGTGCAGAAGGTTAAGTACCTTCCTGGGGTCATGCAGCCAGCGACAAGAAGGGCTTGGATACCAAACTAGGCTGGTTAGCTTCTAATTGGTAGGCTGCATGCCTCTCAAGGATTCGAAACCCGAAAAGGAGGACAAGGTAGTGCCGAAAGGATTAAAAATATAGCAGTGGGGGCTTCCCTGGTAGCACAGTGGTTGAGAGTCCGCCTGCCGATGCAGGGGACGCGGGTTCGTGCCCCGGTCCGGGAAGATCCCACATGCGGCGGAGCGGCTGGGCCCGTGGGCCACAACTACTGAGCCTGCGCGTCCGGAGCCTGTGCTCCGCAACGGGAGAGGCCACAACAGCGAGAGGCCCGCGTAGC
>NW_021703765.1:72238698-72319347 GCF_005190385.1 Monodon monoceros
TATATATATATATATATATATATATATATATATATATATATATCAGCGGTTCCATCACTCAAATGGAGTAACAGGTAGAAGGCAGGACATCTGGCTGCAGCCAGCCCTTGATCATCCTGGTCCTGCTCTACCAATGCCAACATTTCCCAACTCTGATCCCAGTGCCCATTTCTGAACTAAGCCCTAGGCAGAGACAGGAGAAGGTCAAACCACCTTCCTCCACCCGCTCACATAGACCAGGGAAGCATGAGCCAAAACGTGACTCCCAAGTAGGAGAAAGATGCCTGCCGGCATCTGGATGGAGCTGGGAGCTTGTGCGCCTGCGCCCTGTCCTCCATGACCTTTGCACAGCACGGCAGGAGCCAGCGCCCGGGACACAGCAGCCCTAGGTCGAATAAATAGCGGTGCTGGTGCGGGGTGGGGGGCGACAGGCTGGCACAGATGGCAGCGGACATTAGTGCCATTTTCCCAGTCTGTGCTAGACATAAGCGTCTGCAGGAGCCCCTGCCTTGGAGACCCCCATGTGAGCCTTCCGAGCCCTTCTTCTCGTGTAGGAGTCTCAGCAAATGGACCCAGCTTCTGCCTCCCGCCCGGGAGCTCTCTCAGGCCCATTCTGGTGGGGAGAAGGCACGTGGTCCTCCTCGACTTCTCCCCTTTGCCCCCATCGCTTACACCATACACCACTGTGATGGGGGGCGGGGGAGCGCTACAGCGTCCCCCAGTGCAGGCCAACCCTTGCCACTTCCACCTCACTCACACCAATGGCTTTTGCCTGGGAGCAGGTGACCCTTGGTATCTTTTATTATTTTTTTTGGCGATACGCGGGCCTCTCACTGTTGTGGCCTCTCCCGTTGCGGAGCACAGGCTCCGGATGCGCAGGCTCAGCGGCCATGGCTCACGGGCCCAGCCGCTCCGCGGCACGTGGGATCTTCCCGGACCGGGGCACGAACCCGTGTCCCCTGCATCGACAGACGGACTCTCAACCACTGCGCCACCAGGGAAGCCCAACCCTTGGTATTTTGAAGGGCCCTGGTTTGGGTGAGAGACAGTCTTCTCCCCCGATGCACAAACAATTCCATCCAGTCTCTGAAATCCACAAGGACCCCTGGGACAGGAAGACAGACCAGCCTTCCGGCTGCCTTGGGAGGACGGTCCTCACGGCCGGAAATCTTTCACATCACCTTCTCCCCACCCCCACCCCCCCCATGGCCTATAAGTCGCCAGGTCTGGGAGGGTCTCCTCTCTCTAATCCATCTCCATTCCCCACATTCACTGGAGCCTCCTGCCTTTCACCTAAAAGTCAGCAACAGCCTTCAGGCTGGTTCTCGCTGCCTGGGCCTTTCCCTGACCGCAGGGGTCTTGTTGCAGGATGAAGTCGGTAAAGCAGAAATCTGATCGTATCCCTCAGCTGCTTAACAATCTTTCAATAGCTCGCCCTCGGGAAAGACTTCAGACTCAGCAAGGGTCTTTAGGATCTGGCTCCCGCTGCATCTCTCTCCATTTCCTGTTCCTTCCCAAACTCCTAAAGGACAGGTAGATCTTCAGAGGGCAGCTGGCTACTGCCAAGCACTAGGATGCCAGGGCCCCCATGCAACAGCGAGCATCACAGAGACAAAACGTATGCTCTCTAGCCACAGATCACATCTGGTGGCTGGCAGGTGTGAGGAGACATGTTGTGAGGCTACAAAGGGCAGAACAAGGACTTGGGAGGAGATGTCACAGGACGGGCATTTCCACCAGATCCCAGGAAGGCTTTTCTAACTACAAGAGCTGCCCCCGGGACTTCCCTGGCGGTCGGTCCAGTGGTTAAGACTTCACCTTCCTATGCAGGGGGTGCGGATTCAATCCCTGGTCAGGGAGCTAAGACCCCACATGCCTCGTGGCCAGAAAAACCAAAAACATAAAACAGAAGCAATATTGTAACAAATGCAATAAAAACTTTAAAAATGGTCCACATCGAAAACAGAATCTTAAAAAAAAAAAAAAGAGCTGCCCCCAAATGCACTGGGCTTTAACTCTGTCATGTTTGATTTATTAAAATTAAGTAAGCACTAAGCTCTGGTGGCGCTGGGTACATATGTATTTGTCATTTTATTCCTCATGTGATCTGTAAGTTAGAAATAATTCTTGGGCTTCCCTGGTGGCGCAGTGGTTGAGAATCTGCCGGCCAATGCAGGGGACACGGGTTCGAGCCCTGGTCTGGGAAGATCCCACGTGCCGCGGAGCAACTGGGCCCGCGAGCCACAATTACTAAGCCTGCACGTCTGGAGCCTGTGCTCCGCAACAAGAGGGGCCGCGATAGTGAGAGGCCCGTGCACCGCGATGAGGAGTGGCCCCCGCTCGCCGCAACTAGAGAAAGCCCTTGCACAGAAAAGAAGACCCAACACAGCCATAAATAAATAAATAAATAATTTTTTTTAAAAAGGAAGAATTCTTAATAAAAATATTTTAAAACCAACAATGAATGGCATTGTTCTACTCGTTGTTTTGATGGGTATCCCCAGGGGCGGAGTGCAGCTCCTAGGTGCTGGGAACCCTGGCTGGGGACTGGAGGTACCTGGATAGTCCCTGCCCTCTGGGGCCACCTGTCTGCCAAGGCAGCACATACGCCATCAACACGGGGCCTCAAGAGGAGGCTTCAACAGAGGGAGGTTCCCCCAGCAAGTGGCAAGTTGGACCAGCTGCCTTTGCAATTCACAGCATCTATGAATTTACAGATACATAAAGACGGTGAGGGGGACAGGCAAGGGGGTGCAGATGGCTTTAAAAATAACTCCCAACTCATGAACCACCCATGGGGCCGGCCATGCCACACCTGGTGCAGAGCCCAGCCGCTTGGATCCTGCTGGCTACCAGAAGCCTTCCACCAACACTGCCTCGCTGCACCGAGAGGGTGACAGGGTCTTTTTTAACACACACGTCTCTCCCCTACCCTAATGAACCTCAGCCCCACAAATCTATGTAGCCCAAACCTCATCAACTCAGCTTTTGCTGAAATAACAAACACACTTACAGGGCATATTCTGTGTGCCAGGCTATTCTCAGCACCATATATTTATCTATGTATTTATATAAATGTATATATTTCTATAAATTTCATACTCACAATAACCCTATGAGGTAGCGACCATTATTGTGCCCATTTTACAGATGAGGCAATGGAAGCCCAGAGAGATCTGTGAACTTGCCCGGGTCTCACACCTTTAGAAGGTCAGCAGGTTCTGTGCTGAGAATCCCCACGCTAAACCACAGAGCAGGGTTTAGCGTGCTCTATGGGCTACGAGGCTTCCCTGCATGGACTTGAGTACTTTCTGCTGCTCATCTTAGAAACGATGAGTGTCAGGTCTGGGTTCTTAGAAAGGATGATGGTCAGGTCTGAAATGGATCACAGAGACCACTTAATTGAATGCCCGTCTCTTAGAGATGGGAAACTGGGGCCAGGGAGGGGAGGTGTGCCTGTGTAACAGGGCTGATCCATCAGAGAGCCAGCTCTAGCACCTGGGCCTCCTGGCTCCCCTTCTAGAGCTTCCCCACCACAAACACTGGTCACTCATCCCTCACTAGAGTAATGTGGACAGTGGTCTGATGCCCACTGTCTGCCACTATGTAATTGCTGGTGCACAGCTGTGAGACAAATCAAAGAGAATAAGCCACTGGCCTAATCCTACCCACCTGGGCCAAATCTGCACTTGCTGGGAGAAACAGCGGCCCCCGGGTCTCCAGGTGAAAGCTGACGATGCAACTTTCGGGGCATCCCCTGCACAGGGAGAGTCTGGACAACAAGGCAGTCTGGAGGGCTCTCACACAGCACCCCAGGTCCAGCCCCCTCCTGTGATCAGGGACCAGCCCTCACACCAGTGGCTGTCAGAGACCACATAAGAATCAACACGTTCGACCTCTGACTTTGGCACCGTGCTCGCCCAGAGCAGGGTGGGTGTCTCCAGACGAGCTGGAAAGGCAAGGTCAAGGCATACCGCAAGGGCCCAGCTGGAGGAGGTGGGATGACCTCACGACGGGGCTGTCGGGGAGCTGGCCATCCGCCGCCTCGTCCAGGAACATGATGGCTGGCCCTCGCCTCTGCATTTCCGTCTTTCCTGGGAGGCAGCTGGCCCAGAAACGGGCGGGAAGAAGGAGGAAAAAAACGATACACAGCAGCGCAGGAGGGTGGGAGCGGCAGTCTTCTGGCTCCCACAGCAAACCAGCTTCTCCGCTCGCAGGAGAAGGGCCAGAGGAAGCTGACCAGGAGCATTCTTGGCAACCAGGAAGATCCCATTCGGAGCCTCTAGGGCAAGTTCCCCCAACCCCAACCCCCAAAGAGAAACACTTTGTTCTGCACTTCGGGTGCCCTGGGCAGAGAAGTCTCCTGTGAAACCAGCCTGCAGCCTTTTCAGGCCCAACGACCTTTGCCACTAAAGATTTACGCATCACCAACCCCTTAACTGCCCTCCCTGCATCCTGGCAGTCAGCCCAGGGAGGTGAACATAGAGGAGAAGGAACAGAAAGAAACTGCTGAACTGACAGGCATTGGAATACAAAACAACAATAACAACAACAAAAGAACTGCCTCCAAGTAGGAGAGAAGTTCCCCAAACAGAGGACAGGCAGACAAACCAGGATGACCTGTTTGCACAGATGGTAATGTTTTCCTCCAAGCTGATGTAACAGGGCCCAGAGGCTCCCTGCAAAACAGCTGGCTGCTTTGCATGCAGCCTCTGAAACGACCCTGTGGGGAATCCAAGATTTCCGCGTGCAGCAGCATCCTGGTGGCACTGGGTAAACAGAAACAGTTTCCATATGCCAGCTATAAAGTGGAGCCAGGGAGGAGAGGGAAAGAACGGGCAGGTGAGGAGGGCTTCTGTGACCCAGCCCCCTCATCCAGCGAGCGCAGGGTCCACTAGGGCTGGGTAAATCACTGCGGCCTTCCTTTGGGGCCTGGGCAAGAGGTTGCTTTGGATAAAAGGCATATGAGCTCCTCGTGGGAGGTAGTTTTGATCAGAAAGACTGCAAGGCAGTGACTGTTCTTGGGCAGGTTTATACTGAGGACCCCACGCCCCCATTCAATCCTCCCTCCTTTTCATTCTCATTCTCTTACACATACACAACCTTATGCGTTCACACACACACACATCCCGCACATCCTCTTCAAGACAAAACGTAGCCCTGAACACCCAAGTTTGCTCCCAGCTGTGCCCCTCCCAGTCCTTGGTTCACGATCTTGATCCCCAGAGCCTCAGTTTCTTCATCCATTAACCGGGACTGGTGCCAACTGTGCACCTGGGCATCTGAGAAACAAATGCGAATACCCACAAAGCACTTGGAGCCCTCCGGACACCAGTGCCCACCAGAATGACAACGAGCAATCACCCAACCATTTGCCAGTTGTCGCTGAGAGCCCCACTCCATGGGAAAAGGCTTGAAGGGGAGGAAAACAAACCAGAGTGACGCTGATGAGTTTTCCAGGCACGGCGTCGCCGCCCTGCTTCTGTGCCGGCTGTGGCTCTTTAAAGGCCCCCAGATAAAAATCAGGCAAAAGACACTACACCGAAAGAAAGCAGAGCGCACATTTCCTTCTGCTCGAGACTTCTCTGCTGACGACTGACTGCACGATGGCCTGGGAGGTAGACCCGCGTCATCAACGCACGTTAGGAGAGGCTGTAAACCCAGGCAGAACTCCGGGCAAATAGACTAACCTCCACAAAGGCGAGAGCCGGCGTGTAGCCCTCCCAGTTGAATCGCTGGCCTCAAGCCCAAAACCTGTCCTGCCAAAGGCTTAAGCCAGAGGAGGAAAGGAAAGATGAAAGGCTCACCCAGGCCGGTACTGGGTCAAGCACTGTTCTAGAAGGAGCCCTGGTTTGGAAGTAGCCTGGATAACGCCCTGCGCCACCTCCAACTGTTTCTGGCCAGCTGACAGGGACCTATGTGGCCAAATCCAGAGGGATTCCCTGCAGATACACAAGGGCAGCCATGGAAGGGACTTGAACTGGGTAGCAAGTTGAGAGCAGCAGCTATAAACAGAGGAGATGTACGGAAAGTCGGGAGGCGTGAAGATCAGAAACAACAGACTCTTGGGAGGGGCCCGGAAAATAAGCATCTCTTGGTAATTTAGAGTAGCAACTGCTGTCCCAGGGGCCCACCCTCAAACTGGCCACGCTGGGAACTCACACCCTGAGGTTGCAAATGTGACCTTGAGAGCAAGTCTCTAGTCTTGATAAATCATGCGGTTATTTGGGGAAGAAAAGGGGAGGAGCAAGTTTTTAAAAGGCTGACCTTCTAGATGCAAACAAATATGGTTTCATTTGAGGAGACATTTCCTCAGCACCTACTGTATACCAGGCATTGAGTTAGGTGTTGGATTTGAAAAAGTAAAACCATGAACTTTGCCCTCACGGAGTTCACAATCAGGAGGCAGAAGAAGGGATGTGATTCTGGTGCGTTAAAGGCACTTGCTAGTTACAACAGCCTAGAAAAGGATGTGATGGCAACGACCGTCCACGGGGGCTGGAGAAAAGAGGCAGAGAGGGATTCAGGGGCGATATCCGTGCTAGCTTTGAAAGGAGGAGGGATGAAAAGGTGTTCAAAAGGGGGATGGGGATGGGGTGAGGGGTACATTCCAGAAACAGGAAGGTCATGCATAAAGCACAGAGAAGCAAATGGCAGGGGATGTCTGGGAAACTGCAGAGGGTTCGGTAATTCTGAAGCCAGAGATAAGGCTGATGTGTGGGAATGAGAACAAGAATAACAGCTCACACTCAGTGCTTTACGTTTGTTAATTCTTTTAAGTATAAAAAGCCCCATGAACTAGAGACTATTAATATCTTCAGTTTCCAGAAGGGGAAACTAAGGCCCAGAGAGGCTAAGTGATTTGCCCAAGGTCACAGAGCAAGAAAGGGGCCAGGCTGGGGTTTGAGCCCAGCAGCCTGACTCTTTTGTGAGGCAGGAGCAGCGGGTGGGCTGTAAGCCATGTTAAGGAGACTGGACTTGAGCTGCTGGGCTTTACCAGCAGAGCAGTTGGACCAGGTGTGCCAATCGGAAAAACGCAGGCCGGGAGGGCATTCTCAGTTATACCGTAATCCCATCTACATTCTGCACAGGCAAAAGGGCAAGGTCCTTTCCCCGGAGGAGCCATGGTGAGCTCGTGTTTACAGAGCAGTTAACTTGCCAGGAGCCGCTGGGGTCACCTCCACTGATTGTCCTGACCACCCTGCATGTGAAGAACCATGTCTTGCCACTGCTACACAACCCACCACCACCCTCCGCCAAGGCAAAGAGAGAAGAAGGGGTTTGCCAGATGCTGGCAGATAATTTCTTGTGAGGCTGGAAATGAGTTCCATCTTCTTTAGTCTGTGAATTTCAAGGCTTGACTTGGAATTGTAGTTCCTGCTCCCGGGCCCCTGGGTTTTTTATGAAACAAAAGGCTTTTATTCCCACTAATAACTCATCACAAAGTATTTATTGAGCACCTACCACGTGCAAAAGTGCATCGGATGCTTTGAGAAAACATTTGTAAACACTACAACCATCTCCAAGGCCTACTTTGCACACACACACACACACACAGAAAAACATGCCAACTCCACTCTGTTTACTCAGTGAAGAGGGCAGCACCTGTGCGAACATCTGTCCTGTATTCACTTGGAAGCGCTGGAGATGCTAATTGTGAAACGCACAGGGATGGGGACGGAAGCAGCACAACAGCAAACGGAGACAAAGGCATTTTTCACTGCACGCTGGCGCTCCCTGGGCCTCTGCAGCGGGTCAGCGGATAAGTGGTGCTCAGGGGAACAAGTCTGGCCATGAGACTCGTTCTCCACGTGGCTACTGATCAGAGGTCTGCTCTAGCCCCTACCTGGGAGTGCCTGGGGGGCTGACTGGACCCAGCTCCCGTGAACACTGGCCACAGCCCAGCATCTGGATCTCCTGTGAGCTGGTGGCTATACTCAGAAGAGCGGCAACAAGGGGTAAGACGGCTGGGAGGCACAGGCGCCTTGGCGGAGTGACATGTCAGGAGGAAGTCTACAACCCGCAGAGAGTTTGATGGCCTGGGCACGCCACTTCTCCAGGACCCGGGCTGTCCTGGTGGGTGCTGCTCCCAGGGGAGCCGGCAGGGCCTGAGAGCCTGTGCAGTCGGTGGCCGGGCACTGGGCTCGGCCTCCTCTTCCTCCTCCTCGGTTCCCTTTCTGTCGAGTGGGGAAGAGAGCGCAAAAGAGGCATCGTGAATAAAGAAAAATACAATGGAAACCAAAAAGCCATCCTAAAGAGTGGGCAGGAGGTGGGGCTACTTCAGTTGAATTGTCTCTGCAGTGCACCTGGACGGTCAAGGAAATTAACATATGGTTCCCCCATTCGCCACCACGGAATCCCTAAGAAAATCCAAAACCCAATTAACATTCCTAAAGAGGAAGAATTTAATAAAAGGAAGGGCAAGCTCAAGTCCTCAACGCGGAGTCCTTAGATTATCTACTCAGAGGCTCTAGAAAGGGCATCATCGCTACTTTGTTGCAAATGAAACCCTGATACTTTACTATTAGTTAGAGTTTCCACTTACTGAGGTGGTACCGGGAGATGTTATATGGAATTTCCCATTTAATCTTTATGTCAACCCTGAATGGAGATGTTCTTCTCCCCGTTGTACAGCTGAAGAAAGTGAAACTCAGGGAGAAACCGAAGCTTAGCTCCTCCTTCAAGTTTGCACAGCTGCTGAGAGATGACACTAGAAATTCAATGCCATCCTTTGCTATAGACCAAGAGACTCTGAAGAAATGTCAGAACACACTACATCAGCAGCATGTGTGATCACTCGCCCAACACACACACATGTCTAACAACCTGAGGATTCTCCCAAGCTATCCCCGTCTCCAGACTTGGGAGCCCCTGCCCACCCTGGGACAGTGTCCAAGCTCCAAAAGGGAACAGCACAAAACACGCAACAAAAGCAAACAGCTCAACTGGCCTGAAGGCTGAGCAGGCTCTGCAACTGAGAAAGTCTGAGCCCCATCGAGGTGGCCAGACAGGCTCCAGGGTGCGCAGGAAAAACTGCCATTCACAACAATAAAGGCAGGCCAGCCAAGTGCGAACAGCCGAGCCGGCAAGAAGAGGGGACCCTGGGGTGTCACAGAGGAAAGGCATCACGCTCGTCGACGATCACCCACAAGTGAAAGCTGACGCAGCCGGCAGCCTGGAGTGGCTCCAAGCCATTAGCCAGCGCTGAGCACAGTCACTCTGCCCGAGCTGATTTCCAGCAAGAGCTCAAAGAATAAGAAAAAACAAATAAATAAAATCCCAGTCTAACAAAAAGAGAGATTAACAAGAGGGAGAGGTGGCCTACGAGGGGTGGGGTGGTGGAGGGGCGAGCTCAGAGGTGAGGGAAGGTGGGACCACACCACCCCGGGGCTGACATGGCAATTATGAGACGTGTGCACCCCGGAGAACTCCGAAAGCAGAGACCAAAGACATCCCCAAAGTAGGCTGCTCCTAGGGCAAGGAGGGGCCAGGCCCCCGTCCGGCCTAGTTCTGACCTGATCACACGTGAATGAGTCTCCTGGTCACCCCAGATGGCTCCAGGGGCTGGTTAAGCTGTGACAAACAGAGTCACTTGGGACCCTGGGTGTTTTGGGAACCTAGTGACTCACTCCCAGATATGTTACTTCATGGGAGTCTGTTATTAAGTGCCCTGGGTGTGTGCAGAGAAGATGTGGTCCGTGACTTTGCAAAAACTTGTGCTCCCAGAAACAGGCACATCAGGACCCAAAACAATAGCACCTACTCAGGTACAAAGCAAACCCTGATTCAGTACATGAGACATGAATCAAACCTGTCACATGCAGATGCTAGGGAGCAAGTGGGCCTCCGCGCAGTGTATTCAGAGGATGCGAAGGTGTAGAAGTGCAGCCACTACCCCAACCGGTTAGGGGCGGTTAGGGAAGCCTCCATGGAAACAGAGGACAAGATCTTCGGCTGAAGAAATATGGAGTGGGGATAGATCAGAAGCAAGAGACAGCAGCCCACGGGAAGGTTTGGTAGTGAAAGTGGTTCAAATGAAAAAAATGTGAGATTATGTGACTGTTAAATAAACGAGATGATAGGGGACCTCCCCTGGCAGTCCAGCGGTTAAGGCTCCATGCTCCCAATGCAGGGGGCACGGGTTCGATCCCTGGTCAGGGAACTAAGATCTCGCACGCCGCGCGGCACAGCCAAAAAATAAATAAATAAATGAGATGGTATGAACAGCCCTACGTTTAAGACTTTTGCTTATTGGTTCTAATTCCTGGGAGGGGTAGTGCAAGAATGAAGGCCCATCAGCCAGGGGTATAACTGAGGTGGAATTTCTCACGGCCTGGAAAGTGCTGGGGCCACTGCCACGTGGATGGGGGCCAGGTTGGGAAGGTGGATCAGAGGACTTAGCATTCAAGGTCTTCATTTTCATTTGATCCAAGAACTTGGCCTAACCCTCACCAAGTGAATGGGTCTGAGTTTATGGTTTCCTTATCTATACTCTGAAGTTAATGAAAGTTTCAAAGCCACTAGAGCTTGGATGGAGAAATGTTCCCTCTGGGCAAGGCCTGAAAACAGAGGTGGCAGGTCTGTGATCCGAGAGCAAGAGGGACCCACAAACCTGCCTTCCGCAGGGGTGTGCTGGGCACACAGCAGCCCACCAACACTGATGACAAACGAGGCTCATGGCTCCACTGTCTGCCTGTGCAGGTCACTTCCCTCCCCACCCCTTGAACTGCACATCTGAAAAATGGGCATAAATACTGTTACTTCACAAGGGCTCGTAGGAGCAACCGCTTATGTTAACATTACTGTACACAGTGTTTCCAACTGCAATCAGTTGTAATAGTGCTTGCTGCCTCCAGTGAGAGAACAGCAAGAATGGCTCTGGGGAAGACTTCTACGTTAAGGTAGCATAAAGGATGCTCTGATTTGTAGCTCCTGGATTCACTGTTGGGCCAGGGTGCAGGGGTGGAGCCCACAGAGCACTCATGGGAGATATTTGCTAGTGTTGTTCCAAATGCAGGCTGAAGTCACCAAATGTTCACCTGGGAGACTCCCCAAACATAACTGAGTCTTCCAGGGAAAAACAAAGCCCCTAAATCATGCCTTTAAAAAAAAAAAAAAGGATGCTGCTACCGTATCATGCTCTTGCTTGTGCTATAGCTAAAATACACAGGGAAAGAGATCTAAAAAAAAATATTTTTAGGGCTTCCCTGGTGGCGCAGTGGTTGAGAGTCTGCCTGCCGATGCGGGGGACACGGGTTCGTGCCCCGGTCCAGGAAGATCCCACATGCCACAGAGCAGCTGGGCCCGTGAGTCATGGCCGCTGAGCCTGCGCGTCCGGAGCCTGTGCTCCACAACGGGAGAGGCCACAACAGTGAGAGGCCCGCATACCGCAAAAAAAAAAAAAAAATATATATATATATATATATATATATATATTTTTTTTTTTTAATTTGTCATCCAAACACCCCAGTTGTAATCCAAAATGACAATTCCTCAGTCCACGGAGGGTGGTTATGAGAACAGAATTCAACCCTCCTTTTCTCCACTGAATGGAAATACCAGCTATCCAGGAATTATCATGAAAGAGGATAGAGAGAGTTAGATCTACGCTTCCTGGCTGAGCAGACTGAGAACTTCCGGATCAACTCTCTAGCAGGATGGACTCTTTAGAGGGCTGTGTCAGTGCACTGGAACAAAGCAGAAACTTATCTGCTGGATACAGTTAGAAGCCATGCCTTTTTAAATCAGGAGAATAGGTCCTTTCTGATCCTAAGAGGTTGGCAGCAGAGCATATTCATTCCAATCTCTGCTTTTCTTTCACTAATTACTTTCTCCTTGCCAGATACAGCTCCTGACATTACTAATCTGAGACACGCCCTCCTACACATGTATCCCAAGCCAGGCGAACTCACGAAAGGACTCACGGGTTCCATATTGTCCAGATGTTTCCTGAGTGCCTAGGGTGAGGCAAGAACTGCACTGAGCTTCAAGAGACAGAAAGAAAGAGAGAAAGATGCCCAGTCTGGGACTTCCCTGGTGGCGCAGTGGTTAAGAATCCGCCTGCCACTGCAGGGGACATGGGTTCGATCCCTGGTCTGGGAAGATCCCACATGCTGCAGAGCAACTAAGCCCGTGCACCACAACTACTGAGCCTGCGCTCTAGAGCCCGTGCTCCCAACAATAGAAGCCACCACAATGAGAAGCCCACTCGCTGCAACTAGAGAAAGCCCATGCACAGCAACAAAGACCCAACACAGCCAAAAATAAATAAAAAACAAAGTAAATTAATTTTAAAAAAAAAGATGCCCAGTCTGGCTCCTGCCACTATAGGACATGCTGGGAGTTTCCTCTCCACCCACCTCCCAATCTCCAGAGCAAAATGTCATCCCTATTCAGGACTGACCCACCCCAGGGTCTCTAAGGCAGGTCTCTAAGGTCTATCACGGTGGATAGAGACGGCCTCCGGAGTTGGAAAGAAGTCAGCAGGAAGAAATGTTCTCATCACGTCACTTTCTGGTTATTCCACCAACTCTAAACTACTGTCTGGGGAATTCCCTGGTGGTCCAGGAGCTAGGACTCGGCGCTTTCACTGCCATGGGCCCGGGTTTGAGCCCTGGTAGGGGAACTAAGATCCCGCAAGCTGCGTGGCATGGCCAAAAATGTAAAAAAAAATTTTTTTTAAGAAAAAAATAATAAATAAAATGCTGTCAGCATTCCAGGCTCTCCATAAAATAGGTCTACCTGCTCTGACCCCTCCCCTAATGAAAACGGCTAACATCCACCCAATGCTCCTTCTGCTATAAGCCAGCCAACGTGCCTGTGTGAGGTACGCTGTCTTGGTTCAACCTTGGGACAGCCGTCTAAGGTAGTATTATTGGTATTAGTTTCCTTTTACAGATGAGGAAACCGAAGCTAAGAGACATTATGTCAAGCGCCCAAGGTCCCACGGCAGCAAATGGCAGAGCTAGACTCAAACTCGTCGTGTGCTCTTAACCACGCCCCAGACCCCAACTGCCCCGGAGCTCTCATCTTTGGCCTGCATGGGGAGGCTCGTACCCCCTCTTTCCCTCTGCCCAGGCATTCGGTCCTGTCCCCAGCATCCCCAACTCCCACCTGTGCCTAAAACTCCACCTGGGACTTCCCTGGTGGCACAGTGGTTGAGAATCCGCCTGCCAATGCAGGGGACATGGGTTCAATCCCTGGTCCAGGAAGACCCCACATGCTGCGGAGCAGCTAAGCCCATGCGCCTCAAGTACTGAGCCTGCGCTCTAGAGCCCGCAAGCCACAACTACTGAGCCTGTGTGCCGCAGTTACTGAAGCCTGCATGCCTAGAGCCCATGCTCCACAACAAGAGAAGCCACCACAATAAGAAGTCCACGCACAGCAACTAGAGAAAGCCCGTGCGCAGCAACGAAGACCCCATGTAGCCAAAAAAAAAAAAAAACTCCACCTGCCCATAGGCTGATCTACTCCCTCAGTTGAGCCTTCACTGTCCTTTGTGCTCTCAACTCCTGCCACTGTACCGTCCTATCAGAATTTACTGCCAGGGCTACAAACTCAAATGCCTGCAGGCACCAGGCAGGTAGCAAACTGGGAAGCTGGGGTGTGTGAGACGGCAGGTGCTGAGCCCTCACGCTGTGAACAAGCATAATACCTGCTTAAAATACCATTCAGGCCGAACAAAACAAGTCCCATCATGTGCCTAGGCCACCCCCCTGCCACCTGGTCTTGCCACCCATTTCCAACCACTCTTTGCAGGGCAGCCTGAGTGAATTTGCAGACGCTCCCCTGAAATGTGACCGTGTCACTCCCCTGCTTAAAGCACTCTGGGACTTCTGCATCACCCCCAAGATGAAGTCCCACTCCTCAGCACGGCCCTGGAGGCAGAGAGACCCCCCAAGATCTGGATCCAATCTCTCCTCCCCGCCCACCAGTCAAAGCGCCAACCACACCCACCCGTCCACTCCAACTCTTCTACACCTCTGCTCCCCCGCTCCTTTCCTTGAGATGGTCTTTCACTTCCAGCTTCCACTTCCTGCTTCCTGTTTATCTGCTCTTTAAACACTGAGCACAATAAAGCTTAATCTCTCTAAAGCCTTTCCTGATGTGCTCCCTCCCCAAATCAAGCAGACTGACTCCATCTCCTGCCCCAATATTTCACCTCCTTGGGAAAGCGCTTCCACCTCCCCTGCCCATCCTTACTCTCTCCTCCTCTAAATCCTTCCACGGTTACAATAAAAGCCACAAAAGTAGCACGTCATATACTCGTCTGTCTTATTGCCAACCAGACCATAAATCCTTCACGAGCCATAACTAGATCTGCTACGTTTCTGTGACCTCCGCAACAGCGGTTCTAAGCTCTGAAGAAATCCATGCCAGCCAGTTGAAAAACTCTTAGCTTTTCAGTTGACAAGATGAGAACGATTCAAGAAAAAAAAAGAATTAGAAGACGACTAGCTATTAAACTATTAATTATTTTTAAACTTCTAATGTCCACTTGAATCTTTATTACACGTCTCAAAGTCAAAGCTAAAAAAAAAAAAAGAGTCCCATGATCAAATAGCTAAGAAAAGAGAAGAGGGACTTCCCTGGTGGTCCAGTGGTAAAGAATCCGTCTGCCAATGCAGGGGAAGCAGGTTCGATCCCTGGTCAGGGAACTGGGATCCCACATGCCACAGGGCAACTACGCCCGCGCGCGCCACAACTACGGAGCTTGCACGCCTCAATGAGAGAGACTGTGTGTCACAACAAAGAGCCCACATGCCGCAACTAAGACCCAACACAGCCATAAATAAATAATAAATCTTTAAAAAAAGAGAGAAGACAGTTGTAAAGTTGGATGCAGATAAGAAAGAAGGAGCAAAGGGCACTCCCACAGGGAGAGTATCAGGTGAACTGCAACCCAGAGGAAGCAAGGAATAAACAGAAAAGAAAGATGAAGGGGATCCCGGGAGATGCACCCACCTGCTCTGTCCTCCCACCTCACCTGCCTGGCCTGGCTCTACCAGGGATCGAACCCGCGCCCCCTGTGGTGGAAGCGAGGAGTCTTAACCCACTGGACCGCCAAGGAAGTCCCAAAATCCGGTCTTTCTTTAGGTGAAGCACACAGAGGCAGAGAAAAGTTTTCCCCCAGCCAGTTCTGAATCTCACGGAACGGCGTCCAAAGGTGAAGAACCTCTCCGAGGCCACGGAGAGCACATCCGTTGGTTCTGTGTTGTTTCCTTATTTTGAAGGAGTTCGTTCTGAACAGAAAACAAAGGCTGAACAGGTAGGTTCTATGTCGTAAAGTAGCAGCCGCTGACTAGATTTTACTCAGCTGGCTGTTTGAGAAATGTGAAACGGTTGCGATATGTAAAAGTCAGAAGGCTTCCGATGAAAAGCGTAGGTTTTGATTTCTCTGGAAACACTGGAAAATGTAGTCACAAGCAGCCCATGAGCCCACATGGTAACGAATGGCCAGAGGGAAGTAGCAGCCAGCCCACCAGACAGCACGTGCGCTCCCCAGCGTGTCCCCAGCCCACCCGGGCCCAGGGCAGCCACGTGCTCAGGCACTTCCTACAAGGTCACTTCAGCTGAACCACAGCCTCTCAAGTGCTTTGAGGAGAGAAAGAGCCATACGTTTTTATGAGTAGATAAGTACCTCCAACAAAAAGCAAACACAGCAAAGGGGGTCACCAGTGGAAAAGGCAACCCAAGCACTGATGGCCTGAATCAGTTCTCCTGTCCAGGGACACCCTCCAGGCAAGTGATGATAGGGGGTCACCTGCCCCTGGGAACCAGTGACCTTGGGGGATGGCCCTCCTCGGCCACCCCAGCTGGCCTTTTGAGTCTCGTGCCCTGCTCCAAGGCCGGTCCTCCTTTGCCCTTCCTTTCCCAAATCTTGACTCCTATGAGTTCCCATTTTCAGCCCAAACTGTCTTGTTCCAGCCATAATGATGTAAAGTTTAGCCAAATGCCTGTGCGTTGGAAAAGGGCGTACACTGAGGAGAAAGCTGCATGAAGTCATGGCTGTCCTTTGTGGTCTGTTGTTTTTTCACTTGCCCATCTTTTCTAGTTTCTCAGTGATGACCCGATACCACGTGTACAATGAAACCCCCATAAGTTTTGCTGTTTTTATAACACAAAAGGGAGTTCCAGGTATGGAGCTCTAATTGAGAGTAACATGCCTTGCCGGAAATAAAAGTTTAACTGGAAAAAAAAAGAGATGAAGGTATAGATATCATAGAAACCAACTTCCTTTTGGAAAAGAAACTCTGGCCTAAAGTTCTCCCTCTTTCACAAAGCTTTACTTCCTGGCGTGCAGCACATCAGCTCCGAATCGGAGTTCCCGAGTCAGAAGACCTGGGTTCCAATGCTGCAGCCGACACTCCCTGGCTGTGTGACCCTGGGTAAGTTTCAACCTCTCAGAGGGTCAGTTTCCTCTTCCGTCAGATACAGATGCTGAACCGACCGCACAGATCTGCTGCGAGGACCCAATGACTGAGATGGCACATGTAAAGTGCTTTCAGACGCTGCCTGGCACGTGATAGGGGCTCAATACCCATGAGCCATTATTATTATTTTATTTATTTATTTGTTTTGGCTGCATTGGGCCTTCGTTGCTGCGCGCAGGCTTTCTCTAGTTGTGGCAAGCGGGGGCTACTCTTGGTTGCGGTGCGTGGCCTTCTCATTGCGGTGGCTCTCTTATTGTAGAGCACGGGCTCTAGGCGCCCAGGCTTCAGCAGTTGTGGCTCGTGGGCTCTAGAGCGCAGGCTCAGTAGTTGTGGTGCACGGGCTTAGTTGCTGCACGGCATGTGGGAATCTTCCCGGACCAGGGATCGAACCCATGTTCCCTGCATTGGCAGGCGAATTCTTAACCACTGCACCACCAGGGAAGTTCCAAGCCGTTATTTTTATTGTGAATGACCTTACTCAGCTTGGACTGATGAGGAGAAAAGGGAGGGAGTCAGGAAATGTCCACATCAGGGAAGTCACCCAGCAAAGGGAGTCCTACGGACTCCCTGAGTATGAAGGTGGGATGGGGATGGTCCTGGGACCGATGTCCCTCCTGGGGGCTTGATTGCTTGGTGCCTCCTCTGGGTTTCCTTCCAGGGCCACCGTGCTGTGATTCGCAAGGCAGCCCTGGGGGTGGGCACCGCAGCCAGGGGCCGTCAGAGCCCTCCCACGTTCCCTCCCTGACTTGGAGGCTGAGAAGTTGAGCGTTCTGCCTCATGAAGCGCTCCTGGAGCAAATGGGAACTTAGCCCCCCTAAGGCGATGGGTAAAGAGCAGTTCAGCAGCCTCTCCAGCCTGCGCCCAGCTGCCACAACTGTCGTTTTGACACGGTAGCTTTCGGCGCGCGGAGGGGACAGATGGCATTTCACGGCGGGGGGGCCTGAGGCAACAGACAGGATCCCCCATGAGGACTCGGAGGGTGGAGGAAGTGAAAGGCTTCAAGTGTGGGTTACGAGGCTGGAAGCCAGCAGGCCGGATGCTTGCTCATTTGAATTGGTGCCTCCGCCGGCCTGGTGACACAGGCATTCTGCCTTGGCGGGGCCCTAGGAAAGCCAGGGGACCAACTCCCGCGGAGCCAAATGCCCAAGCTCCCTGGGAAGCCGTGAAAATCTAACTGCTGTTCCATCTCCAGTTGCCATGCTGCTTTTGCTTCCCAGCTTGGCGGGGACCACCTGCTGTGCCAGGAGTGGGCCAGAAAAGGATTCAGACCTCGGCCTGGGTTCAGCAGCCCCGCTCATGCACTATGATCTTCCAAAGAAGAAGCCTAGTCTCTGGTCATGACAGTAACGCCTAGGACTGGCTGAGCACTTACATGGGCGTCACACACGTGGTCTCACCGCATCCCCACGATGACTCTACTGGGAGGTACTGCCTAGGACTGGCTGAGCACTTACATGGGCGTCACACACGTGGTCTCACCGCATCCCCACGATGACTCTACTGGGAGGTACTGCCTATCATGACCCCGCCGCACAGATGATAAGGTTGAGGCTTAGAGACGCTGAGTTCCAAACTCACCTAGGATTGGAAGCCTGCAGCTCGACTCCAGACCCCGAATGCTTAACCATTCCACCACCCAGGGTTATCACAAGTGACAAAAGCTACCCAAGTCCTCGGGCTTTATTTATCGTTTGGCAAGTATGCTGGGGAAGCTTGGTCAGAGAAAGAACAACAGACACAGATTTCTGTGACGGAGCACCTACCCTGGGGTTGGTCACCCCTGGGAATACAGCCCCACTGCTCTATCCCAGCTCGTGTTGGCTACACCTGCCCTGAGGCCAACAGCTCTGCCCCACCTTGACTAAGACAGGTGCCAGCTGGCTGTGGCTGCAGGAAAACTCTGGAAAAGGAGCCAGGGTGCCTGCCATGTGTTGGCCCCTGCAAATGGGCAGTGGCCCTCCACCTTGTACTGGGTCTCAGGTTAACTCCTGATGGTACATTAGGCATGGGCAAAGGAGGGAGAGGGGGTCCTCTGCTCTATCACCTTAGGCCTTATCCCTGCATGGCCTGTCACCAGAAAGCCATGAACCACCAGCACCAAAGTAGTGCATGAGACAAAATGCCCTGCTCAAGCCTCAGCCACCAGCTTGCCCACAATCCTTTTATCACCCAGAAAAGGCCGATAGTACAGGCCCATCTTAGGCAGCTGTTGGGTTTAAAGGCAGTGAGAAGGCAAAAGCTGAGTGTGACCAGAAGTCCCCCGGAAAATCCCTCGTACTGCCCACAGTATTCAGGCTCTGTGGTCTAGAGATGGTCCAGGCCGCTGACTGATGTGCAATGCAGACAATGGGCTATCTCAAACTGCACTGTCAAACGTTATTCCTAATTCCATGCTTTAAATACCTTTGCTCATACCTGCCTCCTTTATCAACCTGACGCCCCCTGCCTGTGAGTCATGCATTAGCATTTCAGCAGCTACTCTTATAGCCCAGAGATGTCTGAGTCCTGGATAAAATCCATCCTTTCCCATATAAGGAAAAAAAAATCCAAACCCTCCAGTTTCCTTTAGGGATAATTCCCCAGCATTGATCACCCCTAGCATAGGGTCAAAGGGCACAGGCGGCACAGCCAGATTCCTGGGGACCGCACCTAAGGAAAGGGCAGGAGTGTTATGGGCTGAATTGTGTCCCCCCCCTAAAATTTCTATGTTGAAGTCCCAACCCCCAGGGCCTCAGAATGTGACTGTATTCAGAGACAGAGCCTTTAAAGAGGTAATTAAGGTAAAATGAGGTCATATGGGTGAGCCTTAATCCAATAGGACTGGTATCCTTATAAGAAGAGATTAGGACACAGACACACAAGCTGAGGACACAGTGAGAAGGCAACTGTCCAAGAGTCAAGGAGAGAGGCCTCAGACAAACCAACCCTGCCGACACCCTGATCTTGGACTTCCAGCCTCCAGAACTGTGAGACAATACATTTCCATTGCTGAAGTACCCCCCCCCGCCCCCTTCTGTGGAATTTTGTCATGGCAGCCCGAGCACACTAAGACAGGGAGCGTGTGGTACATAGCCAGAGGAAGGCACCAGTGACAGCTGCTGGGTCAGGGCGGAGGCCCAGGGTCAATCAAGGCACACACCCTCAGAGAGCTGGCTTAGTTCTCAGTAGCAGTCGTGCCCAGATAGCTGCCAATTCTGCTGAAGGCCTCTGTCTACATTCTTTTTTCTTTTTTTTTAATTGGAACTTGTAAGTTTTATTTATAAAAATGATAACAGAAACTTTCTTACTTTTTAAAGACTATTATTAAGTACGCTGCATTTAGTTTCCTTTAGAGAAATGCTATTTTTCAAGAATTTTGTTTTTATAAAATTTTGTTTCTCTTCCCTTCTGTCTGCATACTGCCAACGCCTTAACACCTCAAGGGTTTCTATCAGCCACAGACCGGGGGGCAATGATGGCAGCCCCCAGGACAATCAGCTGTGCTGGGAGTGATGAGACTCCAACCACTGGTGAACAGAGGCAGGAGGGGCTGCTGCCCACCTCTGACTGGGCCCTCAGACAGCCCCTCCCATGAGCTAAAAGGCCTCAGAGACCCAACTAGGTTTATTTGGACCATGACTTGTTGAGTGCCTGCATGCAGTAGGCATCAAGCTAGGTGATGCACAGATGAATGAACACTTGGGGCCTTGGAGGTGATCAGATGGTTAAACAAGTCATTTCCGCACAGTAAGTAGCCATAATAATGGAAGCCTACACCAGATACCAAAGCAGAAGAGGGTGAGTAATTAGCCCCATCGGGAATAGGAGGTCCAGTGAAGGCTTCAAAGAGATGGGATTATCAGCAGGATTGTCAAGACAGAACTGAAGCTCATGAGTAAACAAGAGTCTGGGGAAAGCATGCCAGACAGTTACCAGCAAGGCGGAGAGGTTTAAGAATATACCGGGGATTCCGAGAACTAGAATTGTGGGTTGAAGCAGGAAATGGGACTGGTCAGGCAAGAAGGCACTAGAACACACATATGCTGGCTAAGGAGCTTGGCCGTCATCCTATAAGGGACAGGAAGGTCCTGGGGGCGGCAAGCTGGGGAAATTACAGGCAGACCTCAGAGATGCTGTGGGTTCAGTTCCAGACCACTGCGATCAAATGAATATCGCCATAAAGTGAGTCACATGAAGTTTTTGGTTTCCCAGTGCATATAAAAGTTATGTCTACACTATACTGTAGTCTATTAATTGTTCAATAGCATTATGCTAAAAAACAATGTACACACCTTAATGAAAAAATACTTTGTTGCTAAAAAATGCTAACCATGGGACTTCCCTGGTGGCGTAGTGGTTAAGAATCTGCCTGCCAATGCAGGGGACACGGGTTCGGGCCCTCGTCTGGCAAGATCCCACATGCCACGGAGCAACTAAGCCTGTGTGCCACAGCTACTGAGCCTGCGCTCTAGAGCCCGCGAGCCACAACTACTGAAGCCCACGTGCCACAACTACTGAAGCCCACGCACGCCTAGAGCCCGTGCTCCGCAACAAGAGAAGCCACCGCAATGAGAAGCCCACGCACCGCAATGAAGAGTAGCCCCCGCTCGCTGCAACTAGAGAAAGCCCATGTGCAGCAACGAAGACCCAACGCAGCCAAAAGTAAATAAAATAAATAAATTTATATTTAAAAAAATGCTAACCATCGTCTGAGCCTTCAGTGAATCGTAATCTTTTTGCTAGTAGAGGGTTTGAAATATTGCAAGAATTACCAAAATGTGACACCGAGACAGGAAGTGAGCAAATGCTGTTGGGAAAACTGGTGCTGAGAGACCTGTTTGATGCAGGGTTGCCACCAACCTTCGATTTGTAAAAGTCGCAGTATCTGTGAAGTGCAGTAAAACAAGGTACGCCCATACCAGGTCAGATTTGTGTTTTAGACGGACTGCTCAGAGAAGCGGGCATGGGGGAACTTGGGAAGAAAGTCAATGCCAAAATCCAAGCATGAAATAAGAAAGGCCCATACGGAGGAGATGGAGCAGGCAGGCCGCCTCTGAAATCTCTCCTTTCCTCTAAGAGGCACTACTGTTTTTCCTAGCCAGGCTTGGAGGGTTACAGCCATTAGTTCTTAGAGATTTTAGCAAATACCACAGGAAGAGGATGAGACAGGAAACTGAGGCACTAGTGCACTTCGCAGAAAGCACAGTTTCCCTGGACCCCATCAGTTGTTTATTTTGTTTTTCTTAAACGAACTAAAAATGAGCCACCGACTTCGCCAAGAAATGAATGGTCTTACTAGGGGGCTATCCAAGGTTAGCTTTATTGTCTACTTGGCCTATTTCCCAATCATCAAGCGCCTTCATCGTTTCAAAACCTGATCTTGACGCAGAACTAGGCTGCTCTTCCCACTTTGATCCTTCAGGAGACCTGGACAGCCTGTCATCAACACCGATACTGTGGGAGGACTTAAAAGTGGCACCCACAACAATGACTAGGAGTCCAATTTAGAACCTTGAGCCTGGCTATTTCCAGAATGATCCATACCCTGTGCGTATCAACCACCCTCCCTCCAGTCCATTCCCTCATTGGCAATGGACTTAACCGCTCCCCTCACTAGGGGGTATCCTACTCTGAAGCTGAGACAATGTCACATTCATTTACATCCCTTTCCCCAAAGCACCTTACATGGTGGTGTTAGAGGGAAGATCAGAGAGACACTGCTGCTTGCTAGCTGTGTGACCTTGGACAAGTTACTTAACCTCTCTGAGGCTTTGCTTCCCCAGTAAATATGGATAATAACAATAACTCCACCTTAAGGTTATATGATGAAATAATATATGTAAATGCTAAGGACCAGCACTCATACTCATTAAAGGCTTGTGAAGGAGGAAAAGGAGAGGGAGGAGGGGAGGAGGAGGAAAAAGGGAGGAAGAGGAGGGGAAGGAACTTTGGGGTCAGTCCTCGGTTCAAATCTCTGCTCAACCGCTTGCTTGGCTGTGTGACATCAGGCAAGTTCCTTAACCTCTCTGACTCACCATTTTCTCCTCCGTAAAACAGGGATAATACTGTCTACCTTGCAAAAAGGATCTTAGTTAGGATAACAGGTGAGAAAGAGCCTGAGGGGAGGCGGAAGGGTAAGCTGTGACAAAGCGAGAGAGTGGCATGGACATATATACACTACCAAACGTAAAACAGATAGCTAGTGGGAAGCAGTCACATAGCACAGGGAGATCAGCTCGGTGCTTTGTGACCACCTAGAGGGGTGGGATAGGGAGGGTGGGAGGGAGGGAGACGCAAGAGGGAAGAGATATAGGAACATATGTATATGTATAACTGATTCACTTTGTTACAAAGCAGAAACTAACACACCATTGTAAAGCAATTATACTCCAATAAAGATGTTAAAAAAAAAAAGAGCCTGACACTTAGCTTGCCAACTCTAGGGTATTTAAGAAGTGGGCCTGAAATCACAGCCACTGATTTCTTGGTCCTGAATGGCACTTAGGGAAAAATCTGGTCTACTTTCTAATCTTCCTCGATCGCCCAGCTCTGCCACTCTGGATGGGTGAACACGCTAAACCAAAGAGAGGCCAGTTTAGAGGGAGCCAGGCCTCCCATTGCACTCCCATCCACGGGAACAATGCTGTCCTTCACCACTTCCAAGGGGAGGCTGTTAAGCTCCGTGCAAGCCAACTGTGTTCTCTCTGGACAAAGGAGATGGGAGAGCCAGGCTTATCTTTCCCTGGACCCAAGCAATACCCCTGACTCAACAGTATGGCTTGTGAGTAGAATTTCCATCTGCTAAGGAGACCCTAAAGCCCTAGCCCCTGACATCTTAGGACCCTCCATTAAAGGCAAGTTATTTTAAGCCTCTCTTGGACCCAAGGTCTGAGCAAACGAAGCAAATGGCTTCGGGACAAGAAAGGTTTTTAAGGCCTCTCGTTCTGCCAGAAACACACTTAAAATCTAAAAAATTTAAAGCTCACAACCTCTCGCGGGTTCACTTTGTGCTGCTGGGCTTTGGTTTAGAGGAAGACAAAGCAAAACCCCAAACCCTCAAATCAATGGGTCACGACGAATGCTCGCCCCCTTCCACCCTGTCCTGGGCAGTCCAAGGACTTAGTGCCGGTGGGGAGAAGCAGTCAACTCCACTATCCTGCCAAGGATCAGGCAGACAGAGACCAATGTTGAAATCTGTTTCTTTTTTTAACAAGGAATGGGGCAGGGAAGCTAGCCAAGGAGCAGGTTTGCCTGAGGTCCCCACCAAGCATCCATGAACAAAACCAGGGTACCACAGGCGCAAGAGAGGGGAGGTGCTGAGGGAAGCAGGGCAGGCTAGTCCCGGAAAGCACCCCAAAATTGAGGGTGCAGGATTAGGACCCCACAGGATTAGTCTCCCAGTAGTTTCTGTGTCAGAACTTGGGAGTCAAACATGGGGTCAGGCATTCAGGTACATGCATCTACCAACAGAGCACCAAGCCCACAACTCGCCCCCTGAAACAGAAAAGCTGCACTCCCTCCCCCAGCCCACCCTACCATCTTACTTCTGCTGGGCAGATCCTCTTGGCCCAGGCCGTTGGAGGGAGCTAGTAGGGTGCTGCCACCCTCATCCAAGGTCAGGATGAGGGGAACGTCGTCATCTAAACTCACGGCCATGTTCTCCTCTCCTATAGCCCTCAGGATGTGAAGTCCAGAGCTTTAAGTAGTGTCTGCTTTGAGCTCCAGTTCAAAGCCACTGGCCCAGAGGTGCTTCTTAGAAACTCCTCCATCAGTGGCATCTTCTAGGGTTTGGGGGATTTAAAAAAAAAAAAAAAAAGGACAATTATCAAAATACAACCACTACTGATGAAAATGTTCTGGAATTAGATAGTGGTGATGGGTACATAACCTTACAAATATACTAAAAACCACAGAATGGTACCCTTTAGATGTAAGATGATGGATCTTATAGTAATGTGAATCATATTTCAATAAAAAAGAGTATTGCAGTATAATAGCACTAAAATTCTGTGCAAGATTAAATACTGAAAGTTAAGGGTAATTATGTTTGGAGATTGGGATTATGGCTAATATGTTCCCCCTCTACCCTTCTTAACCCTTGTTTGTGTGTGAATTTCAGAGGTTTCAAAGGCTTAAAAATATATATACATATACAACCATTCAAACAATAGTAGTTAATACTCAGTGAGCGCTTACTATATGCTGGGGCTCTTCTAGCAATTTTTAAGTAAAGCTGATTGAAACTTCGTAATAGATAAGGAGGATTATTATCCCCCATTACAGAGGGGGGGGACTTAAGGCTTAACTTAGAGAAGTTAAATAATTTACTTGTCCAAGAACTCACAGCTGGAAAGCCAAGCTTTGAACTACACAATCTGACTCCAGACCTGTGCTCCCCGCCAGCACACTACAATTCCTCCATGTCCCAGTCCTGGTATTTAGGCAGCACTTAGCTCCAATGACCTATAAAGAGTTAGTGTGCCAGGTCATCTAGATTTGCCCGTATCACTCTTAATACTCTCCTAGATTTAGGTATTTGGGGAGGAAGGGAAAGAGACTAGAATATTTTTTTAAGTGATGCCCGGAGTCACACAGCAAAAACGCTCATTCTGAACTCCCAATTCAAAATGGTCAGAACTAGCCTGTTACAGTTCCTATTTATAAACATCCCCATTTCCGCTGAGGAGGACCAAAAGAAAAGCAAACACTCAGCAGACCTAACAGCAGACCTTTGAACTTGAAAACAGCAGCAGGTTCCTTCCTCAAACTGCTGTATTCTGGTCTCGATCAAGTTTGCCTCCAAACTAACCCACTGAATGGCAACCCATCAATTTACTTCCTTCACGAATCACCAGGACAATCCAGGGCAGGCCCCTGTGCGTCAGTATCTTCTTAAAATTAGGCAGTAAAAGTGAGCACCATTCTTTGCTGCTAAGCCTGTAGCGGTCTGCCCAGTAAACTTCCGGCGAGATTTTTTTTTTTTAAGTTTCCTCCAGATCTGGGGATTAATTTCACTTTTAAATCTCAGTAGTGGGAAGACAGAAAAGGAAATTCCAAATGAGATGTTACCATTTGGCTGTCTTAAGCATTATATGTTTTATTTTTTTTCTTTTTGGCTTAACTTTTTATCACAGCTATTTTCAAACACACTCAAACGTAGAGAGAATATATAAATGAACTTCCCTGTGTCGATCACTCAGCTTTGACAATTATTAACATCTTGTCATTCTCTCCCATATTTATTTTGAAGGCTGGAGAGTCTATTAACTTTCTCAACTCATCAAGAAGAGCTTTTTTAATTGTATCATTGTTATCAAAATAGCTACTGTTTTTTATTTTAACTGTATAATATATGACTGGTTGCTTGCAATGCATGCATTAGTTCTGTGGATCTCAGCCGGGGTGATTCCCCTGCCACACACACACATTAGCAATGTATGGAGACATTTCTGATTGTCACAAGTAGGGGGTAATAGTAGGTAGAGGGCAGGGATGCCTGGAAACATCCTACCATACACAGGTGAGACCCACCACAACAAAGAAATATGTGGCTCAAAATGTGAATAGTACTGCTGTTAGGAAATCTTACTTAGCTAATGTCCCCACTTCACAGATGAGGAAACTGAGTCTTAGCAGGGTTAACTTAACCTGCTTCTTGTAAATAAACAGCAAGGAAGTGACAGAGTCCAAATTTCAACCCAGGCAGTCTGAATTCAGGGACCCTCCCCACTTAACCATTACCCTTCATCTCTTCCCAGACGGTCCCCTCATCTGAATTCAAAGCCATTATTTTACAGAGATGGAAAAGTGAGGCCCAGAGGAGAGAAGGGAAGCACTTGCCCAGGGTCACAGTGCTTCTCCCTCTGTTGAGGAGCCAGAAGGGAAGGGTCACCCCTAGGGACAGGTCCTAGGGAAAGAGGGCAGGCAGGCTTTTGTGGGGTGGGTCGCCTGAGGGCGCCACGGAGACAAGCAGACGAGGGAGGAGGATAACGAAGAGGAGTGCGGGCGCCTGCTCCACGTGCTCGTCCTTGCGCCCCTTCTCCCCGCCCCGGGCTTCCCCGGGCGATCCCTACGCTGCGGTCCCCGCAACCAGGGCTGGAGGGAGAGAAAAGCGGCGATGACTTCCCCGCAGGCCCTCTTGGCCCTACCTGCCCGCCTCCCACGTTCCAATGCCCTCACGCCGAGCCCCCTGACCCCTGACCCCTGCCCTCTCCATCAGGCCAACCCTCACACCCCCTGAATTCTTACATGCGCCGCCCCAGCAACCCGGACCGCGCGCCGGGGTCCGCACCGCGCAGCCCAGCCCTCCGGCGCCGCCGCCAAAGCCACGAGCCCGGAACTGTTGCAGCTGCCGCGACCGCCGCAGCCACCGCCACTTCAGCCGCTGCCACCACGGCAGCTGCGCCAGCTCTCCCATCCACCGCCTACTGTCCCTTCCACCCCACCGGCCCCGCCCCATTTTCCCTTCACCGCTGCCTATTGGCTACCTCAGCTGTTATGATGAGCTCTGATTGGTCAAGTCTTACGTCCTTCCCCAGTTCTTGCCTGCTGCTAATGCAGGACTCCCTGCCTCCCTCCTCGAGAAGGGGCGGGACGAGTAAGCTCCGCCCCTTTCCCTTCCGTTTCTCCCCGCCTTACTCGGCCAGCCCAACCCAGAGGGAGGCCCGAGTCTTCCAATTGGTGGAGGGCTATAGAGACGGTGCTTCTGATTGGTAAGTCCTCAGGAGGTGGAACGAACTGAGCGGAATAAGGAATTTAATGGTGAAAAAGAAAGTCAATCAGACGCTGAGTCCCGCCTTCTGAGATTGGCCGGTAAGCTAGCAACGCAGTCACCTCGGTGGTTACCACGGATAGAAAAACCTGAAGCCCTCGGAGCAGGTGAATGACTTTGTGGGGAAGGGCTGGGAATGATGAAGAGATGTTGAATGGGGTCTAGCCCTCAATCCTTTGGCTCTCTGAGGAATCAGTAGCCCCCCACCGTGAGCCCGTCCCCGACTCAGGATCCTGCTCTCCAGCCCCTGCCTCAGTTTGGACCTCCCTCTCAACCCCCTGCAAGGACTACTGGGCATCCTCTACTCTGCCCCTCCACTTGTCCACTTCCTCATCCGTAAAACGTGGATGATACTAGTCAAGTGGAGTCGCATCAAAGTTAACTACTTTCAAGTCAAACACAGGTGGCTGGGAGTGAGAGTGTAGTTTATATAAGTCCGCTACCATTCCACCCAACGGCCTATATATACATCCCAGGGTGAGCATCCAATGAAAGTGAGTGTTTAAATCAGGTAATTTTGATTATACCAATTTTGGCCTTTTGTGCTAACTTTAGAACTTAACTCCCGTCCCCGTCCTTGAAATATGATTTCATTTACATACTTAAGACAAAGGGTTTGTTGTGAGGGTTAACTAAGGCAGAAAGTAGAATAGTGGTTGCCAGGGGCTGGGGGGAGGGGAAAACGGGGAGTTATTTAGTAGGTACAGAGTTTCAATTCGAGATGATGAAAAAGTTCTGGAGGAGGTGGATGGTGGTGACGGTTGCACATAGATGTGAATGTAACAATTTAATGCCACTGAATTTAAAATGGTTACAATGGTAAACCTTGTTATGTATATTTTACCACAATAATAATTTTTAAAAGCAACTATAAAGCTGGACAAAACCATCTAGTGCTATGTTAGCACACTGAAAATCAACCGAAGTCATACAACAAACTGAGAATTTTTATTCATAAAACCACCGAACTTCAAGTTTGTGCTATACTTACCTGAGACTGCTCTGATTTCCCCACCCCCAGTTCTATGGGCATAATAGTTCAACCAGGGTGGGTAGCCCCCTGAATACCAACAGCTTCACTGTTACTGTCTGATGGGGCTCACTTGGTTTGAAGGAGTACTGGCTAAAGTGGCAATCTTGGTGGGAAGAGAATAGGGGAGGCGGCAGCTCTAGCAGTCCAAGGTTGTAATCCTATTTGGCACAAACAATGGAGTGAAAGCTTGGAGTTCCTGGGGAGTGAGGCAGCCATAGGGGACCTGATGAGCTCTGTGTATATCTTGGTTGACTAGAGGTTATGCGCATGTGTAGCAGAGACCAGAGCAGGCCCAAGCCACTTAATCCCTGGCCGTTGGAGCCTGTGTGGATGTGCTGAGTGCGTGCTGCACTTTCCATGGGAGAACAGAAGTCTTACTGGCTCAAAGTTTGAGCACAACCTCGGACTGACTTTTGGCTGAATATTAAACTATGTGGATACAGAGGGGACCCCTAGGAAGCCAGGTTTAAAAATAAAAATATGAAAAAACAATTAAGCAGAGACATCAGTAGCTGCACATTGTGGAGGAGACCGACTTGAGAGATTTAGTCCAGGAAGTAAATTACCAAACACCCAAGCAAAACAAGAACAACAATCATTAGGAAGCAAAAAAATACCGAGTTGCTACCAAAAAAAAAATCTTCCCTCTAAAATTTCCAGTGTTCAATAAAAATTGTGAGACGTGTGTAAACGTACTCAGGAAAAAAAAGCAGTCAACAGAAAGTGTCTCTATGTGTCCCTAGATGTTGGCTTTAGCAGACAAAGGCTTCAAAGAAGCTATTATAAATATGTTCAAAGAACTAAAGGAAGCCATGTTTAAATAATTTTAAAAATGTAGGATAACAATGACCCATCAACTAGAAAATATTTAGTATTCCAGAATAGACTGTGATAAATTAAGATGCACATTATAATCCCTAAGTCAGCCACTAAGAAAACAACTCAAAAAAAATTTTTTAAATCAACAGAAGAATCAAAAGAGTAGACTAAAAATATTTATTTAACACAATAAAAGGCATTAACGAAATAACACAGGAACAAAACATGAGATGAGATGAATAAAAAAACATAGGAAAATGGCAGATGTGAATCCAACTATCTGAATAATTTAATGTAAATTATTAAATGTAAATGGAAAAAACACTTCAATCAAAAGGCAGAGCTTGCCAGACTAGATTTAAAAAGTGAGACTGAACTATATGCCGCCTACAAGAGACTCACCTTAGATTCAAAGACACAAAGGAGTTGAAAGTAAAAAATTGGAATTCATGCAAAGAGTAAGCATGAGAGAGCTGGAGAGGCTGTATTGCTATCAGAAAAAATTGATTTTAAGACAAAAAATATTACTAGAACAAAGAGGGACATTTTATATTGATAGGAAGGTCAGTACATCAGGAAGATATAGCTAGACTGACCAAGAAAGTAAAAGACACAAATTACCAAAATCAGAACTGCAGAAACTTAAAGAATTATAAGGAATATTATGAACAACTTCATGCCAAAAAAAGACAACTTAGATAAAATGAATGAATTCCTAGAAATACAAATTATTAAAATTGACCCAAGAATAAAGAGAAATTTTGAATAGACCTATAACAAGTAAACAGATTGAATTAGAAATAAATAGTCTTCAGGAGTTCCCTGGCGGTCCAGTGGTAAAGACTCAGCACTTTCACTGCCATGGGCCTGGGTTCGATTCCTGGTCTGGGAACTAAGATCCCACAAGCTGTGCGGCGTGGCCAAAAACACCCAAATCTTCCCTCAAAGTAAAGCCCAGTGCTAGGTGTCTTCACTGGCGAATTCCAAATAGTTAAAGAAGAAAATAGTGGGAAAGTCAAGAGTGAGAAGGGGTAAGTTCTGAGGTCACTGTTCATGCCTTTTCTGAATATTATAAAGTTTTTAGTAGAAAGCAAAAACCTATCCCACAGTTCCCTTTCCCAGGCTTCACCCTCTACCAAGCCTTTTGATTGAAAGAAACAGTAACAGAGGCTGCAGAGTCAGTATCAATATCCTTGCCTCCAGGCTGGATAGGCTGCCCCGGGCATCCCAGCCAGACCTCTGCCCTGGCTCAGGGAGAGGCATCCCTTGGGAACACACTCCAGGCATGGTTAGATATAAATGCCAGAGCTTTAGCTTGGGATTTTCACTTGATTTACAGTAAAAAAAAAAAAAAAAAAATAGGGAATTCCCTGGCAGTTCAATGGTTAGAACTCCATACCTCCACACTTTCACTGCAGGGGACACGGGTTCAGTCCCTGGTCGGGGAACTAAGATCCTGCAAGCTGCATGGCTTGGCCAAAAAGAAAAAAAAAAAAATTGAATTAAAGGGGTGAGTCAAAAAAAAAAAAAAAAAAAAAAAGAGGTGAGTCTTTCCTGCCTACTCAGTTGCTGAGTTCCCCACATGTACTTCCCTTTTTCCCTAGGAGAAGAGAGCTCTGGGCAATGAGGCTGATGCACTACGTGATTTATCCCTCAACATATATCATCATCATCACCCCCCGCTGAAGAGCGCTTTTAACTCTCCAAAGGGCTTTCCTGTCTATTAAACCATCCCTTCTCCACTCAGCTCCCTTTTGATGTGGCTAAGACCGGTGTTGTGTCACCAGGTGCCAAGGAGATAAGGGACTTGCCTAGACTTATTCCAAGAGCCCCTGACAGGAGAGAGTCATGCACCCAGGGCTCCTAAGACCCAACTTGTGAATCTGATCTTGATTCTGTAACCGATGGTGGCTTTAGATGGTGCTGAGGTCGGCTCGTCAGACAGAGCTGGGCTAGGCTTGGGCATGCCTTCCTTTGAATCTGGATAGAGCATTGGACTTAGCATGGGGGAGGCCAGGAGTTTTACAGGGAAGCCAAGCTGCTGTGGTCTAGACCAGTGGTTCTCAACCAGGAGCACCCCACCCACACTCCACAGGGACATTTGGCAACGTCTAGAGATATTTCATCTCCAACTGATCAGAGCTAATGGTGGGAGAAGGGTGCTACTGGCATCAAGTGGGTGGAGGCCAGGAATGATGCTAAACATTCTACAAACACACAGGACAGCCTCCACAGGAGAGAATTATCTGACCCAAAATGTCAGTAGTGTGGAGACTGAAAAACCCTGTTCTACACTGGTATTTTCACACAAGACAAGTGCTACACACACACACACACACAAACACGCACACCTTTTCCCTTCAGGCCCTAGTTAGTGGAACTGAAAGTAAAAGGGATTGAAAATCAAGACCATTTGAAATACAGAGCATCAGGGAAAAGTATCTCTTTGACCTTAGCTCTCAAATAATCGCAGCAGGTTATATCCTATGACCAATCAAATGCCTTTAATATGGGGGCTTTTGAACACAAGTTGTTTTTGTTTTTGTTTTCGTCTTTTTGGCTGCGTTGGGTCTTTGCTGCTGCGCACAGGCTTTCTCTAGTTGCGGCGAGCGGGGGATGCTGTTTGTTGCGGTGCACGGCCTTCTCATTGCGTGGCTTCTCTTGTTGCGGAGCATGGGCTCTAGCCGCGTGGGCTTCAGTAGTTGTGGCTTGCAGGCTCTAGAGCGCAGGCTCAGTAGTTGTGGCACACGGGATTAGTTGCTCCGCGGCATGTGGGGTCTTCCCGGACCAGGGATCAAACCCGTGTCTCCTGCACTGGCAGGTGGATTCCTAACCACTGCGCCACCAGGGAAGTCCCTTTTTTTTTTTTAACCACAAGCCAGACAAAGAAATACATTTTCCTCCTTGATCCAGCAGACACCTGTTTAAATACAAAAGAATACTTACTACATGCAGTGCACTATGATATTTTCTATTCTATTTCATTTATTTTTAATGCTAGTCTCAACAGGCAAATTGATTCCACCACTCACTAAAGGGTCATGGTTTAAAAAAGACTCTCCTACAACATAATCTGTCAGTCAGGAAAAGCCAGTGTTTTACATTTGCTAAGATTACAATTTAAATACATATATATATTTAAGTGGGGGAAGTTTATTTTAGAAGAATCTAAATTCACTGCTAAGAAATTCTTCCTTATGTCTGAAACAACCTAAGTGATACTATCCACAGTTGGATATAACCAGAAAAAAACGCATCGAAAACCACACTGCCAAAAGAGGAATTAAGGATTGTGATGAATTAATTTGTAAGGGGGAAGAGTCTGGAAAATGGTGAGCAGTTTAAGGGATCTCTGTCCTCCTCCATTACTAACTGAAAGTCATGAGTAATGCAGAAACCTGCAAAATTAAAAACAGAAATAGTAAAAAGGAGTAAAAAATGGATCCATGTTGGCTCTTTGTAAACCTTTCTGCACAAAAACAAATATATATCATATTTGGAAAAATACATGTTCTATTTTAAAAAGTATTCAAATGTTAATATTAAATTGTATCATTTTGGAAGTCATCCTAAAATCTCAACATGATTGAGTCAGGACTTCATTTCACACTCACAAAAGTTTTATCAAGCGTGGGTTCTGTTACTGTCCCCACATTACAGGTGAGGAAGCCGAAGATGCTTAGAGACGCTCATTGACTTGCCTAAAGCCACACAGCAGGAAGTGTTGATCCCCTAGGATTGAACTTCAAGTTTGCCTGACATGGGAACCCACAAACTTAATCACTGGGCAGCAGGCTCATGTTTTCCCATTCAGCTTCAGAGATGAGAGTCCAGAAGGTCAAGTGAATTTGCCCAGGGCTATAGCCGTGGCCAGTGGCCAGTAGAGAGTTGTTCATTATAACGAGCAGCTTAGAAATCTGTCGCTGGGAGCACATTCCCTCCCAACCTCAGTCACTATTCAGGGTCCTCTGTCGCCAAAGCACAGGATAACACTGGAGCCTGCGGCCACAGAGCCATCACCACCGATGCAATCCAGTCTGTTAATACCTCCAGCGTTCACTGCTTCAGCTCCAGCCCCGGAACCTTCTGCAAGCCAAATGTCATCCATGAAACATGGGTTCTCTAAAAGGACAAGATAGGATTGGGCACTACTTCAGAAGCGGTGATAGAGGGAATTCCCGGGAGGTCCAGTGGTTAAGACTCCACACTTCCACTGCAAGGGGTGCGGGTTTGATCCCTGGTCCCTGGTCGGGGACCTAAGATCCTGCATGCCGCACGGCGCAGCCAACAACAAAAAAAAGTGGTGATAGGAGAAAAAATGCAACTAAACCATGAAAAAGAGAAAACAAAATATATTTAAATCTTTTACCTTAAAATTCCAAGCCCTGTGTCCAGGGATGGGAAACAACCCATATAGGCCAGATCTTGGCCCACCATTTTCACTATTGAAATGTGACACTATTTTCTGGTTCTAATTCAGGACAGAACATATTTTGTGAAATAACATTATCCTATGATGCCAACATCACCCTGTGAGGAAACAGGGCTGTTGTTGAAGCTGGGTTTGCCATCTCTCCATTTATTCAATAGTGCTTTCCTGAGCGCCTACTGTAGGATAGTTGCTTGGGAGATAGCAGTCTTCATCATGAATGTCCTGCCCTTTCCAGCCCCTCACCTTCCCCACTGTAGACCTGGAAGGCTCACATAAAGCCTAGAGCGTTCTGAAAAAAAGCTAGCTGGGTGGTTCACAGGCCAATTGGATCTTCCTGAGGCTGAAAGGAAAAATGCTGCTGCTTCGAAGGCAAAACCTCTGCCCATTAACCCAGCAGGTAGGTGGAGGGATCGGAACTAAGCGACCAAGAGTCCCTGAGCCATCAAGGACTCCTCTGAGTCATAGGCAGAGCATCAGGATACAGGTGAGAGCACGGAGTATAGGTCTTGAAGTCGTGGGGTGGGTGAGAATTGTGCCTTTCAGAAACATGGCAGAACTGTCAAAAGCACATGAAATCAGCTAAGCAAATTATAACATCCACAATGTGTTATCAAATTGATGGCCATAAAGTTCGTAATATTCCTTTGTTATCATTTTAACATCCACGGGATCAGTAGTAATGGCCCCTCTTTCTTTCCTGGTATTAGTACCTTGTCTCTTCTCTCTTTTTCTTAGTGTGTCTTTAACATCTCCCTACCGCTTGCTAATCTTGCTTTTTTAGCAAGACAGAGATCTGGTCTCAGACCCATCCTTCCTGGGTCACAGTATCTAGCTGGAATGAAATAACACCAGGATGCAGACATTGTTATCTTCTGTTTCATGAAAGTGAAACAGATTTTCCAGTTATAGCAAGGTATAAAGTTTCCTTTTTAAGGAAAAGTACTTAAGGAGGAACATGAACATGTATTTAAAGAAAACAATTGAGTTGATAATAGTACAGCTTGGTCTAGAGATTTGGCAGAAATCACAAAGGTGGCATTCCAGCGAGAGAGATTTGGGCAACACTGAATTAGAACCAGCCATCATGAAGGCATCTTTCTTGCCCCATCAGTTCTGCTCCAACAATCCCCATGTCGTGATCAGTTACGAGGTATGTCTTGGTAATTCGCTGATAATAAAGTTCCAAAGTATGTGAATGATTGACTCCAAAATATAAAATTCAATGAGAGATGATTCAAAGCTTACCCTAAAATAATTTAATCCCTCTCCCTCCTTCACCCGCATTCTGATAAGCTTTTTTTTTTTTTTGCCACGTGGCTTGTGGGATCTTAGTTCCCCAACCAGGGATTGAACCCAGGCCCATGGCAGTGAAAGTGCCGAGTCTTAACCACTGAACAGCCAGAGAATTCCTGATAAGCTTTCTTAAGCGAGGAGAAAGCAATGGGGTGGCAGCTCTGCGCTGTGAACTGTGTCTAATCCCAGGTGTACCCATGGGAACGTGACACCGGGAGGAAGACTGTGAGGCACTAGAAAGAAAGGTGAATCAAGTCTAGCATTTATATTTATAAGTAGTATAATATAATATGAAGTAATGCAATATAATATAACGTATTATATTATATATGCACGTATAACAACAAATATGCATATCATGTTTGTAGTTGTCAAATAGATTGAATGCTGTAGGAATCGAGTTGTGAACCCATCTCTTCTCTACGCCTCTACTTAACAGGACTCACTGAAACTGGACCAGCAAAGAATTAGTCTACAAATCATGATGCTAATTTTTCCACCATAGAAGTCAATCTTAAAATCAAGAGGCTGGACAGAATAGTGGTTATGGGATGCGGACTCCTAAGACAGACTGCCTGGGCTGAAATCCCAGCTCTGTGACTTACGTGCTGTAAACTAGTAGAAACAGCTAACCTCCCTCTGCCTTCCTTTCCTCTTCTGGAAAATGGACATAATAAAAACACCTACCCCAGGAGGCTGTTGTGAAGAATAAAGGAGTTAATTTGTGTAAAGCATTTAGAACAGTGGTCGGTACATAGTAAGTTCTCAAGAGTTAGTTCATTTTTTGTTTGTTTTTTTGGGGCCGCCCCACGTGGCTTGTGGGATCTTAGTTCCCTGACCAGGGATCAAACCCAGGCCCCTGCAGCGAGAGTGTGGAGTCCTAAGCACTGGACGCCAGGGAAGTCCCAGGAATTAGCTAGAATTTAATGGCATTTCTTAAAATGAGATGCTCCCCACCCCCACGTAAACCTCTCTCTCTCCCTCTCTCTCCCTCTCCCTCTCTCTCTCTCTCTCTCCCTGTCTCTCTCTCTCTCTCCCTGTCTCTCTCTCTCTCTCCCTCTCTCTCTCTCTCTCCCTCTCTCTCTCTCTCTCCCTCTCTCTCCCTCTCTCCCTCCAATTTGTTTTTTCACACCCTCTGACTTCTCCATGGACCAGTGCTGGATTTGCAGGGTACTTGTACGGTAGTTGGGTTTTCTTCTCCTTTTTCTCCCTGGGGGGAAAAAATATAATTTACCTCAAACCTTTTTTTTTTTTCTTCAAAATGTTCCGAGAGGGAAAGTAAAACATCCAACAAGCTTATCTGAGTGAAAACAGGTATAATTTGCATGATAAAGATATATTTCCATTTATAAAGTTCATCAGCAGAATTAATGACAAATAAAGGGAAGATCCAATTAAAGTCCCCCCTCCATTAACAACCTTCTTTCACTCTTAGGGCAAGAATTTTAAAGGGAGAGGCTTAAGTTGGAAATGACTGAAATATTAAGGTTCGTGGCATTAATGAAGTGATCATATTAGAATTCAAGGAAAGGAGATTCTCCAGTGATTTTTGTAATCACAGTCAGATGCATTTCTCCCAATTCCAGTTCCACCAGCTTTTTCTTGTTCACCCAAATGAGCTGTCAGGAACTGATGGGCGTCATCATAATCAAAGAAAACAAGTTTGCCCTTTAAAGCAAAGAGGTAATTTGGCTGAAAGCAAATTGGAAACATTTCCCATAACGTTGCATTTGCAGCCGCAATCTCTAAAGAATTTGAGAGTTTTGATTTATGCTTGAGAGCCTTGGGGGACCATGGGGAGAAGTGAGTTCATTAAACACTTGGTTCACATTCATTCTGTGGCCCATGGGGCAGAGATCCTTCATTCCCCGGGGAGGCTGAGGAAGCTCCATGGCTGTCCCTAAAATGTTATTTTCAGGAAAAGCCTTAAGGAACTCACGAGATTGATTGGGGAACAGGAAGCAGGTGGGAATCAAGGAGATGCAAGATAATGCCCTTCTGCCCCAGTCCTCAGCCCCCAGAGGCTTCTGGTTTGTTTGTTTTTTTAATAAATTTATTTATTTATATTTTTGCCTGCATTGGGGCTTCGTTGCTGCGTGCAGGCTTTCTCTAGTTGCGGCGAGAGAGGGCTACTCTTCATTGCAGTGCACAGGCTTCTCATTGCGGTGGCTTCTCTTGTTGTGGAGCATGGGCTCCCAGCGCATGGGCTTCAGTAGTTGCGGCATGTGGGCTCAGTAGTTGTGACTTGTGGGCTTAGTTGCCCCGTGGCATGTGGGATCTTCCCGGACCAGGGCTTGAACCTGTGTCCCCTGCATTGGCAGGCAGATTCTTAAGCACTGCACCACCAGGGAAGCCCGAGGGATCCATTTTTCCTGGCCAAGGAACAAAGCCTCGTTAGCACCTGATCTGGGTTCCTTTCTTCCTGTTCTTTGTTACTTTAGGTGTTCCTTGGATTTCCTTACTCTTTGCCTTGCTGAACAGGTGTCTTTTGTGGCTTCATACCTCGCTTCCTCCTCCCTTGCATTCGTATCTCCATTCCCAAGGTCTTCCTGGAGCCCCCTCGACATTGTGTTGTCAGTTGCCTAGCATATTTTGTCAGCTAGGGTCCTTTGATCGCGAGCAACAGAAACTAACCCTGGCTAAGCAAAATGGTGAAGGAAAAGCTGAAGATCCAGCCCTCAGACAGGACGGCAGCCAAGGAAGTTCTGGGGATCTTGGTAGCAGAATCTTCAGGAACCCATCACTGGCATGAATCAGGTCCTGCCATTTCTCATCCATGAGTCACTCTTCAGGGTTCCTAGGAGGCAGAGACCAGGATTGTTTGATTGGCAGTCCCACCAAGACCACACACAGGGAGAGAGAGGGTGAGTTCCTCAAAGGAAAAGTGGGGTGCTGTCACCTGACGAAGAGCAAACAGGTCACGGGAAGGCCGAGACATCCTTGCCCACTGTCTACCCCAGTTATGGCAGCTATAGCTCGATGAGTTTAAAACTGAAGTCTCTGTCCTCCCTTCTAAACTTCCTCTCCCAATTTCCCTAGATTCTCAAGGGCCCCACCATTCTCTCCCATCCCCACCCAAGCTCAAAACTGTCCTTCATTCATCAGGTCCTAATGGTTCTTTCTTCAAAACGTTCCTCACGTCCACAGACAGAGTATGAAAATTGAGATGGCCCAGGTAACCTGTAGTGGTGGCAACAGATCTCTCCCCAAGATGAATATCAGTCTTTTTCAGTGCTGGGAATTCAGTAGTCATGAAAATTGATAAAGCCTCTACCTTCTTTGGAGCTTACTTTTTAGAGGAGGGGAAAGACAGACAATAAATAAAGATGTCCATGGAGAGATGTCATATGGTGAGAATTAACCTGCGGAAAAAGTAAACAGGATAAGGGGACTGGGAGGGTGGGGGAGAAGGAGAGGGTTTATATTTTACATCGGGTGTCAGTAAAGCACTCACTATGACACTAATATTTGAGCCGAGAAGAAGTGAAGAAACACGGTCTGCAGATATGTAGAGGGGTATTCCAGACAGGAGGGACAGCAAGTGCACAGTCCCTGTCTGAAGTTGGATCATACCTGACACGATCAAGGAACAACAGCAACAAAAAAAGGTCAACTTGAGTGCATAAGAAAGTGAGTGGTAGCACTAGCCAGATTATGCAGGGTTTTATAGGTAATTGTAAGAACTTTGGCTTTTATTCTGAGTAGATGGGAAGCCATTGTAGCCATGGTGTGCTGGTAAATGTTTAACAACCAGTCTGGTGGAGAGGCAGTGCTGATTTGTAGAATTTGTCAATTTCCATGATGTAAATACTCCCACCATGGCTGATTTCAAGCTACCAATGATTTAAGAACCAACTCACAAATATCCTGAAAATTTAGCAATCAGCTCTTGTGAGCTGGGTTTTGAGTGGAGGAGTGAAAAGATCTGACATTTTAAAAGGTTCTCTTTGGCTGCTGTGATGAGAAGAGACTGTGGGGCAGGAGGGTGGAAGTAGGGTGAACAGTGAAGAGGTTATCACAGTCATCTGGGTCAAGGATGATGGACACTTGGAAGGTCCAGTGGCTCAGTGACATCAGGGACAGCATTCCAACAATTCTCTTAATTTTTCCTTCTCATTCACAAAGTGGCTGCCATTGCTCCAGCATTAAGCCCAAGTTCAGGGAATGGACGTGAAGCCAACAATGTCTGTCTTTTGTGTCAGGAAGGTATAAGTTTTCATGGAAACCCCTAGAAAACTTATCCTTCTATTTCGTTGGATTTCATTGGTTTGAACTGTGTTTATAACCACTGCTAACTCTAAAGGAATCTGAGAAGGTGGGCAGTATTTCCAGCCTCTATAGTACTGGCAAACAAGAGGGAATTGGAGTTGGGGGGTGTGCCTTCCACAAAGACGCATGGCCTTATGGGAACCTATAAAAAGAATTTGACCCAACCTGGAAGCCCAGGAAAGGCTTTGCTGCAGAAGTGAGACACTTGAACGAGATCTAAGTATAAGGAATTAACTTAGCAAGGAGGAGAGAGAAGAGTGTTTCAGGAAGAAGAAATAGCATGTGCAAAGGCCCGGGTGGAAGGTTTACAATATCCCAACTGATCTGCCTGCCAACAGCCCTTCCTCTATAAGTCACCCATTACAACAGATCTTTCTCAAAGTCTAATTTTATCCTGTTACACTTTTCCTGAAATCAAAATGGATCCCAGCTTCCTACAAGATAAACTCCAAAGCCCCCACTCTGGTGTTGATGGCTGGTCATAATACCATCTATTCTAGTAATACAACTTTATCCCCTTCCTTCTGTAGTTGTTGAACCTTCATGTGTGCATGTTTCATATCTCAAAGTAGTAAACAGGATAAGGGGACTGGGAGGGTGGGGGAGAAGGAGAGGGTTTATATTTTACATCGGGAACCCCTAAAGCACTCACTATGACAGTAATATTTGAGCTGAGAAGTGAAGGTAAACTCTGGGAGGACAGGAACTATACCTTGCATCTTTTTTATAATCCCAGTGGCTCAATAAATACCTGAATAGATGACTACAGGGATGATCTTTGTTTTTTTTGCGGTACGCGGGCCTCTCACTGTTGTGGCCTCTCCCGTTGTGGAGCACAGGCTCTGGACGCGCAGGCTCAGCGGCCATGGCTCACGGGCCCAGCCGCTCCGCGGCATGTGGGATCTTCCCGGACCGGGGCACGAATCCGTGTCCCCTGCATCGGCAGGCGGACTCTCAACCACTGCGCCACCAGGGAAGACCTCCACCCCGATTTTTTTAATCCATTCTTAAAAGCCAATGCAAATGCGCTGTGCTGGTCCTCATGCTGTTCGCTCTCAGCACCATTGCTTGTCCCTCTTCTGCTCTGTCTCCAGCTGCTGACCCCTGCAGGCTGCATTGCCCAGGCTCCCTTGTCGCTGGTTTCCCACTGGATTTGGTCAGTGGGAGGCGCTGGTGTTAGATTGGAAGGCTGGACAAAGGGAGAAACCAGATTTCTCCTCTTCTCTCTGCTTTGGGCTGCATTTCCGGCAGTGGCCACAGCTCCACTGGGGCTATAGTGACTCCTGGACAGGAAATGGCTGTGGCTCCAGCTTCCCCTGGGTGGCCCTGATTCCCAAACCCACTGCTTCCTCCTCCTTCATGGTTTCCTGCCATTGACAATCGCTGGGTGGCTTTCCCTTCCCCTGATTGGCCTCTCAATTCTTCCATCACCCATGTAACTGGTTGCTGTGTTTGAATACCTAGAATGATGTCTGTTTTCCTGGTTGGTTCCTGCCTGACACATGTGCCTGAGACCCAGCTCCACACATGGTCCCTTACCCTTGGGGCCCTGAGCACTGTTACAAAGCTAAACGCGGCTTTCCTTGAGAGGTTCTGTGTAAAGGCTGCAGAGCACCTAAGACAAACTCTCCACGTCCACAGCTTACGGCTGCTGTGGCCACACCAGCCATCCCGAAGTCAGCCTGACTCTGCTGACTACCTACTCCTTCCTTTTTCAGGGTTGCCAGAGACAATAAAAGCAGGAAGCCCAGATAGTCTACCAAAGTCTCAATCTCTCAGGGCGTACAAAGGCGAAGAAGACCGCTCATAAAATGGCTTTGGACGTCCTTGCCGTGGCCCCTCTCTACCAAGACCCTGACGTCAACAGAGTAAGGCTGATAGCACAGACGACCAAAAACTCCACCACCCCGCCAAAACCCTTGCCTCCTACCAAGACCAAACTCACCACCATCGAGACCAAGAGGATCATGTCCGTCCTGGACGAGACCATTCACAAGGTGGAGTTGGTGACCCTGCTGTCATACGTGGCATCCAGTTCCAAGAATTCGGAGGGGATGCTGGGGGAGGACATCATGAAAGCAGTGAGAGAGCACCAGGACCTTTGCCAGATCCTCCTGGATCGCGTCAGTTACCTGCAGGAGGAAGAAAGGCAGTTGCAGGAGGAAGAAGAGTTCGAGGATGAACCGTGGTTCCGAGACCGTGTCCTCTCCATAGAGGTGCAGAAATCCCACCTCCCACCCCTTATGCAGCAGATCAAAGGATCCACCAAGAACATCGTGAGACTCCTGCTCGGTAACCCCCAGGCTGCCAGTCTGTTGCAGGTGCAGACCCTGGGCAGAAGTGCGGAAGCCCAGAGTTTTATTGATAGTCTGGTAGAACTCCGAGGTTTCCTGTTTGAGAAGCTACTCACTAGTCCCATGGAAGCCAGAGACAAGACTCAGTTCATCCAGGACATCACCAGACGGAATCAGAGGAACCAAGAAATCATCGATACTCTGGAAAATGAATTGGCAGCCTGCGTGAGGAACAGGGATGCAGAGGTATCACTGCACAGTATTGGTCAGGTTATAGAAGGAGCCCCAGGGAGGAGCCCAAATCTTCTGGCAGTTGGGTTTTTTCCTCAGTGATTTAAATAGCTGTTTTCATTCGTTTACTCCGTAAGCATTGTTTTGAGCACTTACCAGGTGCCAGGCCTTATAAACGACGAGTCCACATGGCCCCAGCCTCATGGAGCTCATGATAGGGAAGGTAGGTCTTAAAGAGCCGATTTAATTACAGTTTTGAGAAGTACAAGGAAGGGTAAGTATAGGGTGCTATAAGAGAGTGTTATAGGAGAGCTGAACTTGGAACTCAGGGACGTTGAAGCCAAGACATGGAGAACGAGAGGGAGTGAACCAGGCGAGTGAGGTAGAGAGAGACCTTCCAGGCCAAGGCTGGGTAGTAAATACTTAATTTAAGGCTTTGCTCGCAGATTACACAGGGCCTTTGAGGCCTAATCGAGGAATGTGGTCTTTGTCCTGAGGGTAAGGGGCAGGTAGGAGGGGTGGAAGCTCTAGAAGAATTTTTAAGAGGGGAAAGGATAACATGATCCCAACCTAACAAGACACATACTACGTGTTATTCTTCTTTTGCGGAGCACAGGCTCCGGACGCGCAGGCTCAGCGGCCATGGCTCACGGGCCCAGCCGCTCCGCGGCATGTGGGATCTTCCCGGACCGGGGCACGAACCCGTGTCCCCTGCATCGGCAGGTGGACTCTCAACCACTGCGCCACCAGGGAAGCCCCTATGTGTTATTCTTTACACACATTTTCGCACTAACAGCTAGCAAAGTCCCTGGGAAGTGGCATATAAGTATAGGTTTGGCTGCTAAATCAGAGACCCCAAATAATAGTGGCTTAGCCAAGCTGGTGATGTATTTCTGTTTAACAGAGAGCTGGCATGGAAGCTCTGCTTCGTAAACTCGTCAGGGGCCCAGGTTCCTTGCTGCTGGCTTCTCTGCTGTCCCCCACATGGGACTTCTAACTGTGGACCCAGAAGGCTGCTCCAGCTTTCCACTGTCATGTCACCACTGGTCCAGCCAGCAGGAAGGAGGAAAGGGGAGGAGGGGACTTTGTCCTACCCTTTTGGGACATCACCTAGAAGCAGCATTCATATAGTTCTTAGCTACACCCAGTGCTAGAGATGCTGGGAAAGTGGTCTGTAGCTGGGGCCACCTTCCCAGTGAAACATTCTGCTCTACAGCCTTTCTGGGGAGAACAGGTCCTGGGGGACAGCTAGCCAGCACTGTCACATTTTCATTGCCCTGTGATAGATGAGAGATCAAGGCCACCCTCCCTCCCTGATGTACTAGCTCGGGGGGTCCCCCCTTCCTTATGTTCTCTCCGACTTTGTCCTGTACAGCATTCATCAGGGTTTGTTGATGACTGTGTGATGATTTGATGATATGATTGGGGTCTGGCTCCCCCACAAGAGAGCAGGGACCTTGTCTCTCTTGGCCCTCCACTGGGTCCCTAGTGGGCCTGGCACAAAAAAGGGGACAAGGTAATTATCTGCTGAGTAGAGAGATGACAGGCTCCTGGGTGCTCAGGGGAGACCACTCATAGGTTGGAGGGGTGTCACCTAGGGAAAGGAAGAGGACTTCCAAGTGGCTTTGCTGGTCTCATTCGGGTAGTGGAAACAGCTTGGGGCTGCCAAGTTGGACAGATCTGGGGTCAAATTCCATTTCTGCCAGGTGGGCAGATTTCATCAGGTCACTGGATCTCAGTGTAAAATGAGAGGATGACACCAATAAGGCATGTTGAGGGGTCCACAAGAAAAGCTCTGACTGCGAATACTACTGCCTGCTTCAAACCCAACCCCTGAAGGCTGAAGACTTGCCCACAGGACAGGCTTGCCTCAAACCCCTCCCCACCCCGCCTCCCACTCCCTGAGTACAGGAAGTGAGCTCAGACCCGCTGCGGCCCTGCTGCCAGCTGCCCCCAGCCCGAGGCTGCTGGCCTGAGCCAGCCACAGCACTGGTGTGTTCAGAGGGACACCCTAGCGCTTGTGATCAGCCTTTGGAGTTTATTTACGAAACAGCGGTGCCCCCCAACCCCAATTCCTGTTTTATTTTACTTTATTTTATTTTTATTTATTTATTTTTAACATCTTTATTGGAGTATAACTGCTTTACACTGGTGTGTTAGTTTCTGCTTTATAACAAAGTGAATCAGTTATACATATACATATATCTCCATATCTCCTCCCGCTTGCGTCTCCCTCCTACCCTCCCTACCCCACCCCTCTAGGTGGTCACTAACAAACCACCTAGCTGATCTCCCTGTGCTATGCGGCTGCTTCCCACTAGCTAGCTATCTTACGTTTGGTAGCGTACATATGTCCATGCCACTCTCTCACTTCGTCCCAGCTTACCCTTCCCCCTCCCCGTGTCCTCAAGTCCATTCTCTAGTAGGTCTGTGTCTATTCCCGTCTTACCCCTAGGTTCTTCAGAACCTTTTTTTTTTTTTTTAGATTCCATATATATGTGCTAGCATACGGTAACTGTTTTTCTCTTTCTGACTTACTTCACTCTGCATGACGGACTCTAGGTCCATCCACCTCACTACAACCAATTCCTGCTTTAGAACCGACTGAGGGTCAGGAGCCAAGCCAGGCCCTCAAGGGGAGAGTCGGGGGGGGGGGCAATCCCTGCTGCGTGTGTTTATCTCACACTTTCATGCATCGCGCCAAGTGTCCCTGGCAACTAGGCACTCCCCTGCTGTGCCCCGGCAGGAGCGTCGCGCTGTCACAGACCTCTCCTCCTGTGACCCCGCTCAGGCGCGCCTGTGCACTTCACTCACGCCGGGAAATAGAGGACGGTGGCCAGACACCCTGTCTGGATCAGACAGACCCGGCTTCAAATTCCATCTCAGCTGCACAACCCCAGACAGACTCAACCCCCGTGAGTCTCAATTTCCCGGTCTCTAGGCAGGCTGTCCCCGTCCTCCGGGGCCAGGGCTGGGATTTGGTGGCTCACGCCAGCCTCTCCTGCGATGGCTCATGATCGCGGAGGTATCCTGGAGCCTCTCTTCTTCCTGGCCCAGGTGGAGAAGGAGAACTTCGTGATCCAAGAACTGAAAAACCACCTGCACCAGCTGCCCAAGCTCTCAGAGAACAGCCTCCTTCGCACCAAGCAGGAGGCTGAGAAGCAGCAGAAGGCGGACTTCCGGGCCTCGCAGGCCCGGGTGGCCAAGACCCAGCAGGAGATCCTGCTGCTGCAGGCGCAGTTCAACAGCCTGGTCGTGGAGAACTGGGAGGCAGAGCAGGCGCTGAGGAAGGTGCCCCGGGGAAGCGGGGCGGTGGGGGCAATGGGGCCACTGGGGCAGGGGAGGGGGCGAAGGGAGGGCCGGGCGCAGGGCTTGGGGTGGGGGGCAGGGCTGCTTCAGCCGCCCGGGGCGCAGCTCCCTGGGGAGAAGGGTGCAGGGAAGCCCAGGATGGACGCAGTATCCCTCGGGAGGCGGGAGGGAGCAGCACACAGGCCAGGGGCTGGGGGCAGAGAGATCAGGTCCTGCTGCAGGCCAGCTCTGTGACCTTGGGCAAGTTCCTGGACTCCTCTGGGCCCCACAAGGAGGATGATACCCACCTGTCCTGCAAAGGAAATGAAGGCGCACAGAAACCTCTGGCAAATCTCTTAACTCCCTCCGAGCCTTAGTTTTCACATTTTTAAAGTGAAAGTGATTGCATAGGCCTTAATGAGTTGCTATGAGAATTAGATGGGATGATGGGTAGGCAGCTGGTAGCACCTAGTAGGTGCTCAATAAATATCCTTTTTTCATCTGCCTTCTCCATCGTCTCAGCCAGGACCCAGGCCCAGCATGCACCCAGTTTGCTTCCGAATCCCTTTCCTCACAAAGGACACCCTTTCTAACACTTGTTTTCAGATTCGTTTTTGTTTCACTACACTTTCGAGCATCTAATGGAAGCACCGGGCCTCTCCCCCATGAAAAGGCACAGAAGCACATACCCATGGTGGGGGGCAATTCTTGGGTCACAGGCCCCCTGAAGCCAGCCCATCCGTGGTGCCCAAGTTACGAACTCTTGCACTGTAGGACTAAGGAGCTGATTTTTTTTTTTTTAATTGAGGTGAAATTCACATAACATAAAATATAACCGTTTAAAGTTATTCAGTGGCACTTAGTATATTCACAATGTCGGACAACCACAACCTTTATCTAGTTCCAAGATATTTTCATCACCTCCAGATAAAACCCTGTACTCATTAAGTAGCTTCTCCACCCCCCTCCCCCCAGTCCCTGGCAACCACTCATCTACTTTTTGTCTCTATGGATTTGCCTATTCTGGACGCTTCACGTAAATGGAATCACATAGTATGTGGTCTTTCGTGTCTGGCTTCTTTCACTTAGCCTTGCACTTTCAAGGTTCATCCACGTAGCACTTACCGATACTTCCCTCCTTTTTATGGCAGAATAGCATTCCACTGTATGGACAGGAGCTGACCTTTTAAAAACAAAATGAGATCACGTTCCTCCACCGTATCTAAATCCACCCAACAGCTTCCACTCTCCCTTACGTTAGAAACCAAACTCCTTCCACTGCTGACACTCCCTCTGTGACACAGCTTCTCACTCTGAGCTCAATGGGACCATTCTCCTCCCCGGCCACGCCATTCCAGCCACACTGGCTCAGTTCCTACCCTTTAAACATCACCAGCTTGTTCCCACCGCAGGGCCTTTGCACCTGCTGCTCCCTCTGCCTACAATGTTCTGGAGCTGGACTGCTGGCTTCAAATCCAAGCTCCACCACCCATCAGCTCTGTAATCTTGGGCCAAGTGAGTTAGCACATCTGATCCTCTGTGTCCTTGCCTGTGAAATGGAGAACATACCTTGTGATGTGGATTCGGGAGGCGAGGCATGAGGCAGGGCCTGCTGATGCAGAGCGGGCTGAGTGCCTTTTATTGTTAATATTAGTCCATCACACAATGACTAATTGAATTTCTTTTAGAAAAAATATAAAGTGGAAATGGAAATTGAGAACTGGATCCAGAAATACGATTTGGAGATGAGTGAAAAGCAGGTATCTGTCTGCCTAAGTCTCTCTCAAGTGTGTTTCCCAAGATCCTCTAGGAATGGGGGTGAGGGGTGGAGAAGAGAAGCCCTAGTATGGTCCATGGTCTATGCCAAGTTCTGGGCCTCTCCAGAGTGGCTTCCCTGCCCCTTCCTTAGGCTCAAGGGTTTGTCTAGCCTGGGGCAGTGAGGGGAGTGGTGGGAAAGGAAGGAGCCAGAAGCTACGAGCCACTAAGATGTGCTTGACACCAGGCCCGAAGATCCTGGCTCCATCTACTGTCAATATCCCAGACTCCCTGTTCCCTCCTGCTCAGCTCCTGCTAGCAGCCCCCTAAGCCAGGACTCATCCCCACGGGATTCAAGCGTTCACCTCCACCACTTCACTCAGTCACTCAGGAACTTTCTACCGAGTGCTTAGATGTGCCCAGTGCTGGGCTCCAGCGGTCAAGAAAGTCCCCATTGTCATCTGGAGGTTCTACTCTAGTGGCACTTACTCGCTGTGTGACCCTAAGCAAGGGACTTGACCCTTCTGAGCCCATTTCTGCATGTGATCACAGTAACACCCACGCTGGAACCATGGTGGGGATTTAACGAGTCACCGTTGTCACAGGTGCTTTTACAGCACAGGATCTGGCCTGGAGGAGGTGCTCAGGGAATAGTAGCCTAAAAACGGGGTGCCCTTAAGCCTCCACCCAGCTCTGTGATAACATCGGTGGCCCAGCCCCGACTTTGGGGCAGGGAGGCCTGGTGAGCACTGGAAGTGACATAAGCCTCTGAGTGGTCAACATCAGGTGTGCTGTCTGATCCTGAGTGCTCTATGAAGGGGGAGGCTGTGCTCTTGTTTCTCTGTTCCCAGTGAGGGTGGTGGGTGAATGATGGCAGAGACGGAGTCCACTTAGCTCTGTGTCCTCTGGAAGTACTTTTCTTCTGGTAGATGCCTGGTGGGAGCGGGGGGGATGGACGTTGCATCCATCCTGTCATTTAATCCTGGAAATAGCTCCCATCCCTGCTCCTGGGTTTGGAATTGTCCCCATGTTTCAGATGAGGAAAAATGACGGCTTGAAAGGTGAAGCCCCTCGAGATGTGGCTGAGCTGGGATTGGAAGCCCAGCCTGCCCAGCCCACGAGCCGTGTTCTTTCCTCCTTCCTGACCTATTTCAGCTGGGTCCCACCGCAAACTCAGATGGACCGCATCAGCTCTCCCATTCTCATCTGGGCCTCAGATGCAGAAAGGCTTAGCGTAGGCGGTATTGCTGGGGGCGGAAGCGCCTTTGGGAAGGGTGGGAACAGAAGAGGGTGGCAGGCGGTGCTCTGTGCCTGGAGACCCCTACCCCCTGCCTGTCACCCCAGGATGAGTACGAGGAGTTGGATGTCATCCACAAAGAGGAGAAGCTGCAGCTGGAGGAGCTGAAGAGACGGCATGACGTGCTGGTGGAAGAGTTCTCCCAGATCCAGGCCGAGCAGGAGATCAATGCCAAGAAGAGGCTGGAAGCCGAGCAGGCGATGGTGCACATGGTGCGGGCTGCCATGCTCATCCAGGCCCTGTGGAGGGGCTACCTGGTCCGCTCCATGCTCAGGTCCAAGAAGAGGAAGCGGAGCAAGAGCAGAGTGAAGGGCAAGGGCAAGGGCAAGGGCAAGGGCAAGAAATGAGTCCCTCCCCCCAGCCTGCCCAGACCCCTGCCCTCACCAAGATCTTACCTCTCACTCGAGAGCTGGCCTGGAAGCCCCTGGGATGTGGAGCCCTGCGATTCATGGCTTTAACACTTTTTCAAAATTAAAAACCCTTTTAAACCACAGCCTACAAATAAACTTCACTTTACCCAGGGCCATTGGGTGCGTGTCCATGCTGCAGGTGCCGTTTCCACGAGGGGAACACACAGGCTGGGTGTCAGCACGTAACCATTCCTTCCTTTAGCCTCGGTGGGAAGCCGGACCTTGGGCTGCATCTCCCTCAGTCCCAGCCCAGAAGCTGCCATGACTGCGATGGACACATCACCTACCAGGACAGCTGGGTGTGGGTCACAGCTGCCCACAGGGGAGGGCGGGGCAGGCAGAGAACTCCAGGAGGAAGAGGGAGGGTTTCAGGCTGCACTCTGCCCCTGCTCTGGATATCAATTTGCCCACAACTTCTCCCTGGTTTAGCACCGTGAAAGCTCAGGGGTCCTGAGGTCATAAACCAGCAACCTCACATTAGCCTTATTCGGTGTCCAGGTAGTTGAAGAATATATTTTTTAATTCACTACTGGCGTTTTTTTTTTAAGTCTTTATTGAATTTGTTACAATACTGCTTCTGTTTTATGTTTTGGTTCTTTGGCCATGAGGCATGTGGGATCTTAGCTCCCTGGCTAGGGATCCAACCCGCACTCCCTGCACTGGAAGGCAAAGTCTTAACCACTGGACCACCAGGGAAATCCCCACTGCCGGCATTTAAAAAATCAGAGGCTACTGCTTAAAAATGCCTTTTCTGGAAAAATCTCATCATCCAGATAGCCCGGGCCTGCGTGTCTTCTAAAGGTGAGGAGCGCCCCCTTTGGGTGGCAGGTTGTCCCAGTCGCCACCACTCCCAACTGTCTTCCAGCCATCATGGCCTCAGCGTCAGTCATCCCTTATCATCATACTTGGGCGGTTGCTTCCCTTTTTTAGTACAGTTTGGAGGAAAGAGGTATTTGTGGCCAATGTCTACTAAAACATAGGGGCAAGGGATAAAGGCAAATGAGAGCTGAATGTTTCAAGTAAAACTGAGGAGGGAGGGAACTAATTCTTTGCGAGAGTTCTAGGAAATTTAAACACCCTACATGTTTAAAATGCTGTCTGTGCCAAGAGCATGGCTCGCTTGCGTCCCTCACGGGGCACCGGAGCCGTGTAGGCGTCTGAATGTGCGCCCCTGGTCCTAGGCACTGTTGGTCCCTCCCAGACTGTTCCCCGGGAGTGTCTGCTCTTCCCTTCCCCAAAGGTGGAGGCACAGAACCAAAGATGTGGTTTCCAGCTGGGCTCTCTGGAATCCCGGTGCTTCCTGGAGGTGCAATCCACCAGGATGCTGGGATTCTGGGTGCAGCTCCATCAGAACAAAGGCTTTGCTGTTCTTCCTGAGGGGCCTGACCCAGGATGGTGCAGGGCAGGAGGCAGGCGGGCGCTGACCACTTAGGCTTTCTTCCTGAGTGCTCTCCAGGTGCCATGTGGAACTTTCTGGTCTTCTTGGACCCCTCAAAGTCCAAGCAAATCCTAGTCACTGTGGGTTTGTTTTTTTTTTTACAGTAGGAAATGTATATCATATATATGATTTCAAAACAAGTCAACTATAGCCCATATTCTGAGCTCAGGAAGAATCAGCTAACCCCCCAATTAGTGGTATTAGCTAGAAACCAACACAGGAGGATTAGTTGCCCACCTGCCACTGTCATGATTGCTATGTTATTTACCTTTGTTATTTAAATCAACTCAGGCCTAACACTGGCCTTTATCCTAAGGAAAAAATTAGCAAAACTCACGGCTTCGATGAGCTGATATATTTAATACATGAAAATAAATACATGACTATTAAAATTTTAAATGTCCACCCACATATCACCTTGTGTTCCCTGCTGGTCCACATACTGTGCCTGGGAAAATTCCTGAGGCATCCAGACTCAGCTGGAAACTCATCCTGAGCAGAAGCTTGGCTTGAAGGGAGGGAGAAGGAACCCTCCGGGTTGGCGATCATACCATTTATTCACACTTGGTGGCGAGACAATGTTGTGGGTGTGATGGAGTGGGGGGACCCTCCCGGGGGACACCCCTGGGTTGGCACTGATATGCCGTGTGGCTATGACAGAACTTGAAACAGGGATCTCCAGAGGCGGCCCTCATATCCACACCAGCGGCAAAAGCAGGGAGCAACCAGAGGTTGTCAGAAGAAAGGGCGGCACTGCCCACCCTCACTCTGTCTGTCCCCAGGAGTGCTTTGCCAATGCCTGGTGGTCTCCCCAAAGGCCCGCCCACCAGTGCCATCCTCTGAAACTCTGCCCTTTGCTGTGACCCCATGGGCAAACCTGCAGAAAAGACCAAGAAATTCATTTCCAAGGTGGCTTTGGTTTCTGGATGGCTCCGCCTCGTCGGGGGGTAACTGGCACTGAAACACTGACTGAATGAGCCCTGGGAGTCACCAGGGGGCTCCGGAAGGTCACTCCTGACGGGGAAGGTCTGGGATCTCGAGGCCCATTTGTGCAGGGGGTACTGGTGGGTGGGTGACTCGTGCTGGGGACATTAAGGTGGGTGAGGGAATAAGAACGCTCCCGCCTCGGAGGGCGTGGAGAGTCTAACCCATCCACGGACAACCTCCGGGAATCTGCCACCACCCTGCGCTCTGTCTTTGAGGGACTAGCTGGGTGAATGGCTCGCACTGGAGTCTCCCTGGGGCGGGGTGAGTGGCTGCCCCTAGGGGTAGCTGGGGGTGTCCAGAAGAGGGCATGGAGCTTTGCAGCCTCCCCCTTCGCCATCCACGAAGCCTCCCAGCCGGCGCCCTCAGGTCGGGAGCCAAAGAGCGACTCATCGCAGTAAGAAGGAGTGTGGCCAATCAGTCTGGCAAGGGAAGAGAAACAGTGAGCTGGGGAAATAAACCCTAAAAACCTTGCCCACCCCCACCCCCACCCCCACCCCCTGCCAGGCAGCTGCAGCAGCAGAGGGTTGCCTACAGGTCCCAGAAGTCCCTGTCTCCCAGCCTGGCACCTGCAGCGAGGCCACAGCCCTCATGTACCACTACCCCCATCTCTGCTATTTTTCCCCTGCCAAGTATCCAGTCCCCCTGCATCCTGCCCCACCCCACCCCCACTCACAGGCCAGTTTGCATATCCCGTCCTCCTGACCACACTGATTGGCTCAGGAATAACCACATGACCCATTCTGCACAATAAGGGTCTGCCTTAGGACCTTTGCAGAAACTACTCGGAGAGAAATGTTTTTCTTCCACCTAGCCCTGAAGGAAGAACTGGCAGGATATAAGGGCTAAATGCCGGTGGCCATCTCACCTGGGATGTGTAGGGGAAAGCTGCACTAAAACAGAGACAAAATCCCAAGAACGTTTTGAGCCCCTGTTATATGAGCCCCAAATGCCCTTTTTCTGCTGAAGCCAGTTTGCGTAAGTCTTTTGTCACTTGCAACCAAGAGTCATGATTAATATAACCTTAGTCTTTATAGCTTTCACTTTTTCTCTTAACCCACCACTTTTCCCTTTTTGTAGTGGCCTCGTCAGCCGAACCCTCTGCAGTCATGTGGCCCTTCCAACTATATTTGAAATTGCACAGCCCAGCACCTGGCATGTAGAGGGTTCTCAGTTTGAACTTCTGTGGTCTGGCCTCATCACCAGAGCAGCTTTTAAAATTTTTGCATATTTACTCAGGGCTTTTCATGTGTAGGTCCAGGACTCAGCATGTCACTTGTGTGTCATCTCATTTCTCACAACACCCACAAGGAGGGCGATATAATCCCATTTTACAGACAAGAAAACTGAGGCATAGGGAGGGTAAAAAGGAGGGTACAGACAAGATTCAAATCCAGCGCCCTGCTCAAAGACCCAAGCTCTTGATCACTAAGTCAGACTTAAGTGCCTTCTAGGCCTCTCACCTTTAATTAGATTCATTCAGCAATTTTTTTTTTATTAGTCCCACAAATATTCATGGCATACCTATGAGGTGTCAGGTCCATGGTTTTTGGCCAGGACTAAAAGTGCTTCCATTCCCAAACTGCAAGTCTTTGAAAAGTCACTTGATTTAGCTGTTCAAAACCATACCTGGTTGATACCTATGTCTGTCTGGTACCAAAGTTGCTGCTCAATAGCATCTCTCTTACGTACCTTCTAACTTGACACCCTCTACTTGTCAGCGTCCAGCATAAAATTCCATCCTCCAGGAGAGCATGGGGTTGACTGTTATCTCCCTTGTTTAGGAAACCATACTTCTGTTCATACAGCCTACGCTGACACCAGCGTTTTCAGCCATGTTGTAGCTGTCAGTGCTGCTAATGTCAACCTGAGCCTGCCTTGTGGTCCACGGCAATTGTCAGGTGGACGTGATAATAATGGGGACTTGCTCTTATCTCTGTTGAATTTTATCTACTTAAATAAACACTATTCCCATTCTCAACTAATACATGTGCCTCTTGGCTCAGAATGGATCCTAAATATGATTGGCTAGTTATTATGGACTGAATTGCATCCTCCCAAAATTCATGCTGAATTTTAAAGAGGTAATTAAGGTTAAATGAGGCCATAAAGGTGAGGTCCTAATCCAATAGGATTTGTGTCCTTATAAGAAGAGGAAGAGGCACCAGGAGTGTACACGCTCACAGAGAAAAGCCTATGTGAGTTCCCAGTGAATAGGTGGCCATCTGCAACCCAAGGATAGGTAGCCTTCAGGAGAAAGCAGCCCTGCTGGCGTCTTGACCTTGGACTTCAAGCCTCCAGAACTGTGAAAAAATAAATTTCTGTTGTTTAAGCCCCCCAGTCTATGGTATTTTGTTATAACAACCCTGATCGACTAATATACTAGTCTTCCATGTTTTAGTTCAAGACACTGATGACAATAAGTAAGATAGAGCCCTGAGACCTCCCTCCAGGCCGATATTAATCGAAATAATCCAAATAATCTAACTGGAACCTACAATAACCACTGGCATTAGATCCTGTTTTTCTAAATTGTTCGTGAAAATGCAGCAAGAACCATTTTCAAAATGACTTGCTGAAGTTTGGAATCATCACATTTATGTCATTTCATGGATCAACCAAACTAATAATTTCATGCAAATTGCTGTGTGATCTTGGGCAAATCACCTGATCCCTCTGGGCCTCAGAAGCCCATTCTAAGACATTTGGGGATGGGTATTCCACCATCACAACCATTATCACTACCATTTACTGAGAGCTTCCTAAGTGTCAGGTTACCGTGTCCAGCACTGTACATGTCTCATCCCATTTAACCCTGTCAATAACCCCATTAGGTCCCACCTTCCACTGTGAGGAAACTGTGGCTCAGAGAGGTCAAAGTGCTTGCCCAAAGTCACACGGCATGTGAACAACAGGGCATCTCCCCATCCTGTTACCTGTATTTGTTCTTCTTCCTTGGTGCGAGGGTCAGGGTCTTGTCCCTGGAGGAGGTAGTCTCACAGCTCCCGTTGGCCCCTGAGGCCTGTGATGCCCCTGTACCCACTCCTCTGGTTCTGTTGGCCTTCCCCATCCACGGTGGGTCAAAGACTGGTGGTGTGGGCTGGGTGCCTGCAGGACTGCCAAACAAAGTCTCATCCACGTATGACGGCCTAACCTTGACCCGGCAGCTGCCCCGGCAGCGGTGCTGAACGTGGAGGGTCTGCATCCCACTGACGGCCAGCTCCACCGGGGTCTTCACGCTGTTCATGGTCCTGGGTGACAGCAGGTGTGCTCTGCCTGCCAGTCCCTGCTTCCAGGTCTCCCTATGAAAAGTGGTCACGGTGGCAACCATCTGTCATCAGCAAAGACTGGCAATCTCTTAAATCCCCGTCCCCAGGGCAAAAAGGTCACGTTCTCCCTCAACCAGTCCTCCTCAAAGGGGAGCTGCCAATCCCAGGGGACATTTCGGAAAATTGACTTTTTTTGAGTTGTTGTAATGACGGGGAGAAGGGTGCTACTGGCAAATATTTAGTGAGTAAATATGCATTCCTAGCATACAGTGTGTACTCAGTAGATATTTATAGAATGCTAAGGGGGTGAAGAATAGATTGGGCCTGTGCCTACTTTAGCACCAACCAGAAGACAAACTATGGTGGCGGGGGGCACACAGGGCAGGCTCCTATATCCTGTACGTATCTATGGGGCAGGAATAATAACCTGCATAGATCCCATGCCTACCTCCTGCAAAGATCTCTACAAGTATTCTCATTTAATCTTCTCAGCAGTCCTGTGAGGTAGCTTCCATTATGTCCATTCTACAGATGACAAAACTGAGGCTCCAAAGGATGAAGTGACAAGTGTAAGTCCCACCTATAAAGCTAAAACAGTGGAAACAGAATGTGAACCTGATAGGAGTCTAGAGCGTGTGTACTTAACCATTCTACTACTGGGGGATTACACCCAGCCCGCCAACTGCCCCACATTCACCGATCCCCAAGTCAATGTCCCGGCTGATGTTCGAGGTGCCCGCATTCTGGAGTTATTTTCCTACCTGAACATCTTGGCTGGCTGACGTCGGCGGCCACCCACAGCGCCCCCTCCCCCCAGTCCAGGCCTGGACTGCTTTGCGGGGACGCTTGGGCACCTGTGGAGCGCGGTACATCCGAGATCTGCAGGTCTGAATCCCGGGAGCACGCGACCCCTGACAGCTCAGGCCGCCCCCAGACCCCGCCCGGGGGACCGCGCGGTCCGACCCTTCCCGGGAAACCCAGCCCTAGCTATGTGTGCTCCACGCGCGCATCAAACAGCAACCCGCGAGCAGTAAGGCGGGGCGGGGCGGCCAGAACCATTCCCTCCCGGGGGGGGCGATTAGGTCACCCTGTTCCGGACGACCCCGGAGCTCCCCAAAGCCTCGGAGAGGGGTCTCCCGCGCCAATGAGGAGAGTGTGTGCGTACGTGTGTATGCATGCCAAGCCTCCGGAGGCTCCAGAAGGTGAGGGAACGCAGCCTGGGGCGCGTAGAGGCGCCCCCCCCACGCCCTGCAGCACCGTTGGTACGTACCCGCAAACTCCGCCCCCTCCCGGTTCCCTGCGCCCCGGCCCGCATGGCTGCCGGAACGCGTACGGCGGCCGCACCGCGGTCCCGAGCTGACATGGCCCAGTGGAGGAAGAAGAAGGGGCTCCGGAAGCGCCGGGGCGCGGCCTCTCAGTCCCGCAGCAGCGACTCGGAGGACGGCGAGTTTGAGATTCAGGCAGAAGATGACGCCCGGGCCCAGAAGGTAGTAGCGCTGGGCTTGGACATACGTCAGAGCCCGAGTCCCGGCTCCGCACAGCGTCCCGCGGCCTCAGTTTTCCCAGCTGGGGAGTGGGCACGGCTGAGGGTGGGGAGAGGTCGGCTGGCCGGGGGTCGGGTCAGGACCTCCAGCCTGAGCACGTGTTTCGGTGTCCGACACGCCCAGGGTCCTGACGTCCCGAGCCTCTGTGCTACGGAGGCTGGGGCCTGCGGGCCTTCCGGCCTTCCGGGCCGGCTCTTGGTCTCGCGCTTCTCATTGGCTACTTCCTGGCCAGGGGCGGGTCCCAGTTCCCATTCGTCCAATGAAAAGTGCGGGTGATGAAGATCAGACTTTGAGAGGGGGATTCTTGGGAGGATGAATTAAGAGAAGGCTGCACCTCTTGGCTTGAGACAGTGACGCCCCCAAACCTCTGGGAAACTAATAAGTTAAACTTGTGTTTGTAGATAGCTTACAGTGTGCTATCTTACGTGCTAAGAGCTTTACAAGCCTTATCATTTAATCCCCACACCAGCCCTGTGAGCTAAGTAGTCACACTCATTTTCCAGAGGAGGAAACAGAAGCCTGGAGGGGTGAAGGAACTTGACCAAGACCTCACAGCTTGTGAGTGGGAGAGCCAGGATTCAAATCCCGGACTGTATGGTTCCAGGCCCTGTGTTATTTCCACTACTGAATGCCAACTGTATGCAAATGAGGGGGGTCAGGTATGAGCACCAAGGGGGCAAAAGAGCTGTATCCCATTATTTCTCACAGCCTTGTGCTTAGCGGGTACCTGGCACAGAGAAGATTCTGGGTAAGTAGATGAATGAGTGGGGCTTTATATGAAGAGAGAGGTCTACACTCCTCTGAGGCAGGGACCAACCAGATGGGGACCTTATTCCACACCATCCGAGTCTCACACAGTAGGTGCTCTGTAAATATGGACCAAGGCACAGCCCTGTGTTCAAGTTCAACCCAACCTTGTACTGGCTGTGGGACATGGGAGAAGTTGCTTAACCTCTCTGTGCCTCAGTTTCCACACGTGTAGAAAGCTGTTGATTATGTATGCCTCAAAAACTGTGGAAAGGATGGAATGACAGTGTTCACACATTCTACTCTACAGTAAATATTGCTGGGGCACCAGTGTGTTCCAGGCACTTTGTTATCATGTGTCTAGAATGGGGGTTGGCAAGGTTGGCAAGCTTTTCCTGTAAAGGACCAGATGGTAAATATTTTGGCCTTGCAGGGCCATATAAGGTCGCTGTCTTCTTTGACTTTTTACAATCTTTTAAAATTTAAAAACCATTCTTATCTCACAGACTGTACAAGCTCTGACCTAGAGGGTTGGTGGAGGACCATAGAGGGTCTCATAGGAAAGAATATAGACTCCGAAGCCAGGGTTCAAAGCCCTTGCTGGCCGTGTGACTTTGGCAGGTCACTTCAGCTCTTGTGCTTCAGTTTCCTTCTCTGTAAGAGGCACTAAGTAATAGCACCTACTTCACAGGGTTGTTGTAAGGATTAACTTGGTTAATTTATTTTTTTAATTATTTTATTTTATTTTGTTTTATTTTGGCTGCATTGGGTCTTTGCAGCTGCGCGCGTGCTTTCTGTAGTTGTGGCGAGTAGGGGCTACTCTCTGTTGCAGTGCATGGACTTCTCATTGCAGTGGCTTCTCTTGTTGCGGAGCACGGGCCCTAGGCGTATGGGCTTCAGTAGTTGTGCCTCGCGGGCTCAGTAGTTGTGGCTCGCGGGCTCTAGAGTGCAGGTTCAGTAGCTGTGGGGCATGGGCTTAGTTGCTCCGCGGCACGTGGGATCTTCCCGGACCAGGGCTCAAACCTGTGTCCCCTGCATTGGCAGGCAGGTTCTTAACCACTGTGCCACCAGGGAAGCCCTAAGTGGGTTAATTTATATGAATGCTTAGCACAGCACCTGGCTTATAGTAAGTGCCACGTAAGTTTTAGCCATTATTATGAATTAGTGCTTTTATAAATGTTATTTCTGAGAAGAAAGGGACAGCGCTGTAGTCCAAGAAGACTCCCCAGAGGCGGTGTCTGAGTTTGATTTAGCTGTGCTAGAACAAGTGGGTGGCAGAGACGAGGACAGGAATGAGAGAGACCAGAGCTGGGGAGGGATGATGGATCAGAAAGGGGATTGGGGAGAGGGGAGCTGGGCAGATTGGAAGAGTCTAGTATCTCACACATAGTAGATGCTTTGATTGGCTCCCTAAAGTTTTGAGGGCTTTGAATGACAGGCCAGGATGATAATTATGATGATACCATCACCTGGGCACAGTTCTAAGCTTTACACGCACCCATTTAGTCTTCACAGCATGCTATGAGGCATACGCTCTTGTCATCCCCATTTTCCCAATGTGGGAACGCAGGCTCTGGGAGACGAAGTCCCTGGTCTGAGATCTCACAGCTGGAAGTGACAGAGTTGGGATTGAAACGCAGGCCGTCTGTCTGCAGAGCCAGCTCTCTGACCTTGTGCCCTGTCCTGGTCCGGTCAAAGGAGAGCCCTTTAGCAGAGAAGTCATGTGATCTGGCAGGAGCATCATCACCTTGAATGGGGCAAGGTTAGGGGCGGGCACTGGCAACAGGACAGCCCCTTTCCTTGCCCCGAGTGGACTCACTCTACCTGGAATGATGCTGCCTCTCTGTTGCTCCCTCCCAGCTGGGACCCGGCAGACCCCTACCCACCTTCCCCACCTCGGAATGCACCTCGGACGTGGAGCCGGACACACGGGAGATGGTACGAGCCCAGAACAAGAAGAAGAAGAAGTCGGGAGGCTTCCAGTCCATGGGTGGGTGAGCCAGGCATCCAGGGACTTTGTGTGTGGGGAGCAGTGGGGGGTTATGGCCTTCCGTGCTCTGCTCTGGACCCAACACTGTGATGGGTTTGGGGGGTTGGAGGCAACAGATAGTCTCCAAGCCACTCACGGCCTTCTCGTGGGGGCAACGGGCCTGACACGATGAGAGAACAGTTAGGGCCGGACTCAGGGGGATGCTGGTGCAGGAACAGGCTCAGATGTCTGGGGATTGAGCGGCGTGACAGAGCCGCATTTCAGAGCCGAGGGTAAGACATGAGATAGTTGGGTGCTGTTGGTACACCTGGCCAGCCGGAAGGAAAGCCGGACTCTTTCTTGGCTCTTTACATATCAGTAGCATCTAGAGCGAAGATTGAAACATCAAGGTGAATAGTTGTATAACCTGAAAGGAAAAGAAGCCTAAATGTGACCTGAGCACTGTTTTATTTGACTTTTTTTCTATTTAGATGTGTGTATGCCAAAAAAAACACTGTAGACTTAAGTAAACACTGTACCAGGAATATATTTGCAACTATGGGACAAAGGGCTGATAACCCTAATATACAAAAAGCTTTTACAAATCAAGAAGAAAAAGACAGACACCCGATAGAGAACTGGGCAAAGAAAATAGCTCACAAAAGGAATCTAGACAGCCAAATGTGCTAAAATTCATCAAAATCAAAGGAAAAAGCCAAAACATCTACATGTGGCTATTTTTGGCCTTTCTGAATCTCTAAGATGAAGGATTGACCAAAAAGCAGCTAAGACCATGGTGCTTTCCTGTCTCCAGGCCTCCCACTGTCCTCCCATCTCCACAAGCCCAGGCTCCAAAGGCCACCTTCTCCCCCTCGCAGTACCACGTGCTTCAGCTGTCACACCCGTGCCTGCACCCATCACAGGCCCTTGTCACTTAAGATCCTTTTCTTCCTCTTTCCTTCCATCCTTCCTTCTTTCTTCCTTCCTTCCTTCCCTCCCTCCCTCACTCCCTCCCTTCCCCCTGCCTTCCTTCCTTCCTTCCTTTCTTTCTTTCTCCCTCCCTCCTTCTCTTTCTTTCTTCTTTCCTTCTTTCTTTCTTTCTTTCTCTCTCTCTCCCTCCCTCCCTCCCTCCCTCCCTTCCTTCCTTCCTTCCTTCCTTTCTTTCTTTCAACTTTTTTTTTCTTTTGGCCACGTTGCACGGCATGTGGGATCTTAGTTCCCCGCCGAGGGATCGAACCCATGCCCCCTGCAGTGGAAGCATGGAGCCCTAACCACTGGACCACCGGGGACTTTCCGACACCCTTTTCTTTTAATTATGAAAAATTTCAAGCATATAAAAATTAGAAAACAGTGAGTCTCCACATACCCATCACCAGCTTCAGCAGTTTTAACCACTGGTGTTGTTTTATCCACACCCTACCCACTCATGGCCACCATCCCAGAGGATTCTGAAGCGAATCCCAGGCATCCCTTCCTTCTATCCCGAAATACTTCCCACCTGCCTCCAAGAGAGCAGGACCCTCCTACACCTAAAACAAACACAGTTCCTCAGTATAATCCAAAGTCCCATCAGCGTTCAGACTCCCATTGTCTCATGGCATTAAGAGCTTTCAAATCACAGGAATAAAGACGCAGACGTAGAGAATGAACTTGAGGACACGGGGAGGGGGAAGGGTAAGCTGGGACGAAGTGAGAGAGTGGCATGGACTTATATATACTACCAAATGTAAAACAGATAGCTAGTGGGAAGCAGCCACATAGCACAGGGATCAGCTCGGTGCTTTGTGACCACCTAGAGGGGTGGGATAGGGAGGGTGGGAGGGAGACGCAAGAGGGAGGAGATACAGGGATATATGTATATGTATAGCTGATTCACTTTGTTATACAGCAGAAACTAACACACCATTGTAAAGCAATTGTACTCCAATAAAGATGTTAAAAAAGGGCTTCCCTGGTAGCGCAGTGGTTGAGAGTCCACCTGCCGATGCAGGGGACACGGGTTCGTGCCCCGGTCCGGGAAGATCCCACATGCCACGGAGCGGCTGGGCCCGTGAGCCATGGCCGCTGAGCCTGCGCGTCCGGAGCCTGTGCTCCACAACAGGAAAGGGCAAAAAAAGGGGGGGGCCCGGAACACACAAAAAAAAAAAAAAAAAAAAAAGATGTTAAAAAAAGATCATTAAATGACACTAAAATTTGAATATTCTAAGGAAAAAAAAAGATGGGCTTTTTTTTTTTTTTTTTTGTGGTACACAGGCCTCTCACTGCTGTGGCCTCTTCCGTTGCGGAGCACAGGCTCCGGACGCTCAGGCTCAGCGGCCATGGCTCACGGGCCCAGCCGCTCCGTGGCATGTGGGATCTTCCTGGACCGGGGCACGAACCCGTGTCCCCTGCATCGGCAGGCGGACTCTCAACCACTGCGCCACCAGGGAAGCCCAGGCTTTTTTTTTTTAATGTAAACTTTTGACTTGAATATAACATACTGACAAAAAATGCACAAATCATAAATGTCCAGCTGAATGAAGTTTTACAAAGTGAATGCACTTGTGTAACCACTATCCAGATCAAGATAAAGAGCATTACCAGCACCCCAGAGTTTCCGTGGCCCTTCCAGTTATTACTGTCCATCAAATGTAACCACTAGTTCAACTTCTGTCACCATAGATTTGTTTTGCCTATATTTGTAACTTTACATAAAATGACTCATTCAGTATGTGACAATTTACGTGTCGCGTGTCTCTTTCAAAATTAGGTTTGTGAAATCTAACCATGTTATTAGCTTTTTCGAACTGTTCAGTTTCATTGATGTGTAATATTTCATTTTATGAACATACCACAATTATTTCTCAACACAGTGAATGAAAGTTCCAGGTGCTAATACCTAAAATTGTGATCTTTTTTCCTTTTAGCTGTTTTGCTGAGTGCATAGTGGTAGCTCATTGTGGTTTTCACTTGTATTGATAGTTCTCTGGTGACTAATGATGTTGACCAGCTTTTCATATACTTATTAGCCATTTATACAGCTTCCTTTGTAAAATGCTTATTAAGGTGGGTTGTTTTTGGTTTGTTTTGTCCATTAAAATTGTTATGTCAGTGAAAAAAAAAGGTTTCAAATCAGAATCCAAATGTGGTTCATACCCCACAATCAGTAGATTTGTTTTCTAAGTCTCAGTTAACCGATCAGCTTTGCTCTATCACTTTTCTTTTTTTCTTGCTATTTATTTGTTGATGAAACTGTCATTTGTCCTGTGTAGTTTTCTGTCATGTGTCATAGGGGCTCCTCTAGCCCCCTGGCCATTCCCATGTCTTTCCCAGGCTTGAGCTACCCAGTGTTCAAAGGCATCATGAAGAAGGGCTACAAGGTGCCAACACCCATCCAGAGGAAGGTACGGGGCGGGGAAGCTGATGCGGGTCGGGAGGTGGGGATGGCCAACCTGGCCCTCCTGCCTGGCCTCTTGACCTCCACCCCTTGTCCCATCTGTCATATCTGTCGTCCCCTCTTACTCTGGCCGAAGCCCCACGAGCCTGCCCATTTCACAGGTGGAGAAAGTCGGGCACGGCAGAGCAGAGGTTCAACCCTGTGCCTCTTTGCCACTTAAGCTGCCCACTGCTGAGTCCCTGCCCGGGCAACTCGCAGGCACCCCATCATCACCTGGGTCTCATCTTTGTTGTCCTCAGACATTTAGCCAAGAGGGAGATAACGTTTCTCTGGGATCCTGAGGAGGGTGACTAGATGGGGAGATAGAGTCTGGCTTAACCTGAAGAAGGTTGTTCCAACAGTAGAAAGAGTTGGGGGTAACAGGCTGCTCATCCCCAGAGGTGTGCAAACAGGCTTTAGCAAGAGTGGGATTAGGGCTGGGGGACAGGCCCCATCCCTTTCGCTGAGATGCTCTGGTTTGCCCACTCCCTGCAGACTTGAAGCTCTGGATCATGTGGTGCTTGGGTGCAGGAGCTGACCCCTCCCCTCCCCCGCTCATTCCCCTGCAGACCATCCCAGTGATCCTGGATGGCAAGGATGTGGTAGCCATGGCCCGGACAGGCAGTGGCAAGACGGCCTGCTTCCTCATCCCCATGTTCGAGAGGCTCAAGACCCGCAGCGCCCAGACCGGGGCCCGCGCCCTCATCCTCTCACCCACCCGAGAGCTGGCCCTGCAGACCATGAAGTTCACCAAGGAGGTATGTCCGGGCGCAGGGACAGCGTGGCTGGACTGAGCTGGGACCAGTCAGTGAGGCCCGAGTGGGCTGAGTCAGCTCCCATCGTTGGCTCTCAATCTCTCTCTTTCTTTCTCTCCACAGCTGGGCAAGTTCACTGGCCTCAAGACTGCCCTGATACTGGGCGGGGACAAGTAAGAGCCCCCTCGGTGCCCTGTGCAGTGGTCCCCCAAAGCAAACGTGCCCCGTGCCTCCCCATCAGATGGACTGAGCTTGCGCTGCTCATTAATAACAGCAACTTCTCTGCACATTCTTAAAGCACCAACAAGGGGAAATATACAGTAAAATACCAAAAGGAATTTCACACACAAAACTCTGACACAGGTTCTGATGCTTCTAAAAGAGAGCTGGTAGTGCACTGGGTCACCCAAATGGGTCACTTAGTTGTGTATGTTTTAATATGCTTGATTTGGGGCTATTTAAAGTGGAATGCACACAGATGGAGGATGTTTGTAATAGCTCAAATCTGCAGAATACTATATTTTTCCTGATGTGCTTGCCCCATCCTTCTAAGGTAGCAGGCTCCACACCTGTTTTACAGATGAGCTAACTGAGGAAGTGATGGGCTCAGAGAGCCGCACAGTGGTCTGGTAGTAGAGCTAAGATTAGAACCCCTGCGCCCCGCCCCACAGTTTCTCCCTCAAAGCGCAGCCCCTTCCTCATTCTTTTCTCAGAATGTCACTGTCACCAGTCACTTTTGATTCTCACTGAGAGTGTTTTGCTTTTCAGTGCTCTTTTGCCTACATTATAACTTATTATCTCTATTGTTGTGACTGTCAGAAATACCTCCATAAGCTGGACCTGGCCCAGAATTCTGACTCCTGGTTCCTACAGGTGTCCCAGGGGTGTTTTCAGAGGAGAACTAAAGTTAGGGACGTGTGCTCAAACGGTTTGGGAACAAGGACACAGATCCAGGAAACCTGATTCTAGGTGGAGCTGGCAGTTCCAGGGTTAGTTGCTAGGTGGTGCTGTGGGTCAAAGTATGAACAGAGTGAATGAGATGGGTTCCATGGCTGAGTCTATCTTTGGAGAACTTTGTTGTTATCAGTCCTTTTGTGTGTTTGAACTTGTAGTTCTTGTCAGGGCAATGCTTTTGCCTAGTAGCTCAGCAATAGCTTTTCCCCATTTCTGAGCCTGGGGTCAAGGTGTGGGACTCAGCTGAGCATTTGGAGATGGGAAGGGAGAGAAACAAAAGAGACCTGTTCTATCAAGCTAACACCTCTTCTTCTTCCTAGGATGGAAGACCAATTTGCAGCCCTGCACGAAAATCCCGACATGTGAGTGTGTGGATTGGGGATGATGCTCTGGGGTCCCTTCCCAGATGGCCAGGGTCTGGGGAGTGAGAGGAGGGCTATGCTGGTGCCCTGGCCCTGGGTGACCTGGCCTAAACAATCACTTCCAGAATCATTGCTACCCCTGGGCGCTTGGTGCATGTGGCTGTGGAGATGAACCTAAAGCTGCAGAGCGTGGAATATGTGGTATTTGATGAGGCTGACAGGTAAGGCTGCAGGTGCATCCCCGGGCACTTGTGTCAGGGTTGGCCAGGAGGAAGGGCTCTGCCAGAAGAGACCTATGCAGTCGAGATCAAAGCAGCATTTCCCCAAAGAGGGCCACAGACTGTAGGCAGTGCCAGAGCTGATGGGGCTCCCTGGACCAACAGTTTTTTTCTTTTGTATTACTTTTAGGAATATTGAAAAGAATAGTAAAACAACAAACACATGATTTGAAAGAGATAAAAAATAGCATAAGGTTGAAAGCACAGACTGGAGCCAGACAGGTGGGATCAAATCCCAGCTCTATGAACTTGGGTAAATCCCTGAGGGTCTGCAGGCCTTGGTGGCCTCACCTACAAAGTGGGGATAAAATAGCATGTACCTCACAGGGCTGCCGTGAGGACTAAAGGGGTTGATATTTTATAAAGTGCTTAGAACCATGCCTGGCCCAGAGTGAGGGCTGCTGTCGTTTATTTCAACATGAATTTGTAAGAAACGTAACTGAGACCAGACCTAGGATTTCAATGTCATTATTGCTTCGGATGAGGTTGTTGCATAGCGAAAAAGTGAGCTGAGTTTAGGAAGCACCTGTCCACGTAACAGAAAGTGTGATGGGGCAAGGATGACAGGTTTGGAACTCATTGGAATGGAAGCCCCTCTCCTGACCCTGTACTGCCCTCTGCCCTCCCAGGCTCTTTGAAATGGGGTTCGCAGAGCAGCTGCAGGAAATCATTGCCCGCCTCCCTGGGGGCCACCAGACTGTCCTCTTCTCTGCCACGCTGCCCAAGCTGCTGGTGGAGTTCGCCCGGGCTGGTGAGGGAGCCACAGGAGTGGGGCCGGGGGCTGGGACGCGTGTCGGCGCCTGGGAGGGGCTTGTCCCTCAGCGACTCCCCCTCCCATCCTCCTCTCTTGCCCACTTCAGGCCTCATGGAGCCCGTGCTCATCCGGCTAGACGTGGACTCCAAACTCAACGAACAGCTCAAGGTGAGGCTCCACCCGTGCCCCTTCCCGGCCCATGGCCTGGACCCCGTGAGCCAACCGAGTGACCCTTCTCCCTGCAGACCTCCTTCTTCCTCGTGCGGGAGGATGCCAAGGCTGCTGTGCTGCTCCACCTGCTGCGCAGCCTGGTGCGGCCCCAGGACCAGACAGTGGTATTTGTGGCCACCAAGCACCACGCGGAGTATCTCAGTGAGGTGAGCTGGGGGAGGCCCGCACCTGCCCCGGGCCTGGGGACCAGCACGGACTGCATCACCACCTCCGAGCTGCGGTTCCATGCTCAGCCACCAGAGAGCAGCACCAGAGCAGGGCTGAGGCCTGGCCAGCGCTCTGTGCTTTTTTATTCTGTTAAGTTTTTCTTATAAAAAATTTCAGACATGTAGCAAAGTCAGAAGACAGCATAATGAGCTCTCAGGTACTCAGTTATCAACTCACATCCAGTCTTGATTCATCTAATATTCCCCGTTCTATGCAGGGTATTTTGACGTGTGTCCCAGCCGTCCTGTCATTTTTCTATAGATATTTAGTGTCCCATGTGTTTCACGCTTTTCAGTTGAGGAATAGCCTGCACGCTGTAACCTGTGTAAAGTGCCCTGATCTTACATGAGCAGCTCGATGAGCTTTTCCACACGTGTATATCTGTGACCCTCCTGGGAAGAGGTCCACGAACCCCCGAGGCTGCCAGGGCCCCTCCTGAGTCAATGCGGCCGCCTTGGGTCAACCACACCTGAGTTCTGTTATCTGAGGACACAGTTCACTGGGTTTCACTTATATGACACACATTTACCGGTGCTTCCTCTGTGTAGCAGCTGGGGTCACTGATGAATAAAACCAAAGTAGTAGTTTTTAAAGAGCAGTTAACACTTTCACGGTGCTTCCTGTTTTCCAGGCCCTATTCTCAGCACTGTATGTGTATTGGCTCATTTAATTCTCATAACAAAGCTACAGAGAGGCAACTGTTATTCTCCCTGTTCTACCGACAAGGAAAGTGAAGGCACAGAGAGGTTAGGGAACTCGGGCAAGGTCACAAAGCCTGTTAGTGGCAGAGTCAGGATGAGACTTGTGTCTTGGGGTGGCACTTGCAGCCTCCCTGAGGGAGACCTCTGCACGTGCCATCTTTTTTTGACATTCAGACAACCCTGCAGAGGTGAGAGGTGATGTGAGCCCCATTTACACTGATGAAGACCAAACCGAGGTCACCCAGCTGAGCTGGGGTTTATATTGAGGGCACCCGACTCCAGAGCCCGTGGTCTTACTGCCATGTCGTGGCGCCCACTGCCACAGCCCAGCCTCCTGTCCTCTCCCCTGCCCGTCTCCTCCTCACCCCTTTCCCTCCCTCTGGTCTTCACTCTGGGCAGCTGCTGACGACCCAGCGGGTGAGCTGCGCCCACATCTACAGCGCCCTGGACCAGACGGCCCGCAAGATCAACCTGGCCAAGTTCATGCACGGCAAGTGCTCGGCCCTCATCGTGACTGACCTGGCAGCCCGGGGCCTGGACATCCCACTGCTGGACAACGTCATCAACTACAGCTTCCCCGCCAAGGGCAAGCTCTTCTTGCACCGCGTGGGTAAGGAGCCTGTGGCTGCACTGGGCACCGGGGGGGTCCCAGCGGGAGCTGAGGGCACAGGGCTCAACTCCTGCCACTGCAGGTGGGGAACTGAGGCCCAGGGAGGGCACTAGTAAATTGGAATCTCTGGGGAGTGTGGCCCAGGCCCGCTCTAGTGGGCAGCCCTAGACTCTAAGGAGGGGATGCTCCCGCTTTCTGGGTTCCCCAGGCTGGTGCTTATCTTTCCCATCAGGAACTTGATGACGCGGCCCCTCCTCCCCATAGTCGTCTCCCTACAGCTCGCTCTTTCTAGCTCCTCTCCTGGGAGCAGCCTTTAAACAGCATCCCGACCCCCCTCTGCCTCCCGCTCCATCAACTGCAGACAGTCTCCTGACTCCTGGCCTTGTCCCGTCAGCCTGTCGGGCCCCACCTTCCCCTCAGCCCACCCAGGCCAGCTCACTCCATTTAATTTTTCAGTTATAAAAGTAAGACCCGCACGTAGTAGGAAAATTTGAAAGTGGAGCAAAGCACCGAGAAGGCAGGAAGTCACCCTCCCCTCACTGGTGATGTGACGGCCACAGGTGCTCACCCAGCACTCCTGGTGGGCCCTGGTCCATGTGTTCTACTTGCTCCACTTGTCTTCACAACAGCCCTGTGCAGTGGGTATCAGCAGCGTCAGCTCCATTTTACAGATGAGGAAACCAAAGCAGGGAGGTTACGAACTGGTCAGGTGTCTCAGACGTAGCGAAGTGGGGCCACTGGCATTCTTTTCTTCAATTGTGGTGAAATATACATAACATACAATTACCATTTTTACCACTTACAGGTGTAAGTTCAGTGGCATTTAGTACATGCATACTAACGTGCAACCATCACCTAGCTTCCACCTCTAGAACATTTTCATCTTAACAGACTGAAACCCTGGACCCATTAAACTCATTCCCTCTTCCACCTCCCCCAGCCCCTGGTAACCACCAGTCTACTTTCTTTGTCTTCTTTTAACTCATAAATGCGCGTGCCATGTTTATAAATACAAGTAAGTTAAATAAGTGCGTGTGAGAGAAGCATCTGGTGGGCAAGTTCCTTGGAATTGTTCTGCGTATGATTGAACATCGTCAAATGAGTAAATTCTGGCTGCCCACAGTGGGCTGGCCGTGGGCAGACCTTCGGGGTGCGAGGGAGGCCTCCACCTGGGTCTCCAGCCTCTTCTCCCTGTTGGCAGTTGCATGCTGTGCCCTCAATTCTGTTGCTTTGGGAGGGCTGGCCCTTCACATCCCTTGAGGCGTCCTCAGAACCCCCAAAGGGAATTTCTTACGTGCCGCGTGACCAGCAGTGTGAATCGGACTACCGCAAACGAATCTTCCGAATGTGGTGACACTTGGTTTCTGCAAGATGCAGAAACAAGCCAAAGTGTAATGCTATTCATGGACTGACTTACCACAAAATTAGAATCACCCTGGACATTCTTCTTGCCTCTGTATACAGCATGCATGTTTTTCATTCACCATTTAAGCATCATTCTATAACAGGGGTCAGCAAATTGTTTCTGTAAAGGGCCAGATGGTAAATATTTTAGGCTTTGGAACCATTTAGTCTCTTAGAGATCTCAGCCCTGGGAGCATGAAAGCAGCCACAGGCAATATGTAAATGAAGGAGCACAGCCGTGTGCCAATAAAACTTTATTTACACAGACAGGCTTGCGGGGGGGGGGGGGGGGGGCGCGGGGGCTGGATTTGGCCAGGGGCCACAGCTTGTTACTCCTTTCCTCAGCTGTGTAATTCCCACCATGTGGTCATCAGCTAATTAACTAACCCTCTGTCCTTAAGTCTTTTAAGTGGTTTCCATTTGGGGGCTGTTCTGGGCAGAGCTGGAGTAGGTGTCCTGTGGGTGAATCTTTGCACCCTGGGTTATTTCTCTGGGTAAAAACCCCCCAAAGTGGGGATGCTGAAACTTGTGATACTGATAAAGAGCAGTGTCTTGCCTCTATTCCTGCTAACCTCCCAGAGCACCATGTGGGCTCACGTACTTTCAGGCAGGTAGCCCTGGTGACTGTCACTGCCTTGCCCTCTTTTGTAGGTGGGACACTGCTCAAGGAGGTGGGGCTGTGGCCTGGCTTGCACCTTTAGGGTCTGGCACGTGGGACTCGTGCTGGGCTGTGGGGTCCTTTGCCTTTGCTCCCGCTTGACTACCTTCTCCTGCAGGCCGTGTGGCCCGAGCTGGCCGAAGCGGCACGGCCTACTCCTTGGTGGCCCCAGATGAGGTCCCCTACCTACTGGACCTGCACCTGTTCCTGGGCCGTGCCCTGACCCTTGCCCGTCCCCACGAGGAGCCCTCCGGTGAGTGTAGGCTGGGGAGGGGCTGGGGTCCCCCCTGGAGTTCATGGTATGGATGGGGGTTGGAGGTGGGCCAAGCTGTCCTGGCTTGGGAACTTGACCCCAGAGGAAGATCCCTGTTGTTGTTTTTTTTTAATTTATTTATTTTATTCATTTATTTTTGGTTGCATTGTGTCTTTGTTGCTGTGCATGCAGGCTTTCTCTAGTTGCGGCGAGCGGGGGCTACTCTTCGTGGCGGTGCGCGGCCTTCTTATTGCGGTGCGCGGCCTTCTTATTGCGGTGGCTTCTCTTGTTGCAGAGCATGGGCTCTAGGCGCGTGGGCTTCAGGAGTTGTGGCTCGCGGGTTCTGGAGCGCAGGCTCAGTGGTTGTGGCTCACGGGCTTAGTTGTTCCGCGGCATGTGGGATCTTCCTGGACCAGGGCTCGAACCCGTGTCCCCTGCATTGGCAGGTGGATTCTTTTATTTATTTATTTGCGGTACGCGGGCCTCTCACTGTTGTGGCCTCTCCCGCTGCGGAGCACAGGCTCTGGATGCATAGGCTCGGCGGCCATGGCTCATGGGCCCAGCCGCTCTGCGGCACATGGGATCTTCCCGGACTGGGGCACGAACCCGTGTCCCCTGCATCGGCAGGTGGGCTCTCAACCACTGCACCACCAGGGAAGCCCAAGATTCCTGTAATTTAAAGTCAGTAAAGAGCCAGATAGTAAATATCTTAGGCTCTGCAGATCACATGATCCACGGCAGCTCCTCACCCGTGCCCTTGTAGTGCAAAATTAGTCACAGACAGCACAAAAATGAGTAGATGGGGCCATGTTCCATAAAACTGTACTTGTAAAAACAGTAGGAGCTGCTCGGTAAGTGATGGTTTCTGTTGTGGGGATTATTTTGTGATTCAGGACCCAGAGTGGGGCTGGGGAGGGGAGGTGGGGCCCTGGGCAGGTGGCTGGGCCGGAAGGCCTCTGACCAGGCCTCTGACCGAGCTCCTGGCGGGGAGGCAGGCGCGGGCGGTGGGGACGGCGTGCTGGGCCGGGTGCCGCAGGGCGTGGTGGACGATGAGGACTGCGGTCTACGGACCAGCCTGGAGACATCGCTGGAGCTTCGGGGCCTGGGCCGCGTGGCCGACAACGCCCAGCAGCAGTATGTGCGCTCACGGCCGGCGCCCTCACCCGAGTCCATCAAGAGGGCCAAGGAGCTAGACCTCTCGGGCCTGGGCCTGCACCCCCTCTTCAGTGAGTCCCTGCGTCGGGCGGGCGGGGGCTGGCGGCAGGCCCCGTGGAGCCCACTGCAGCTTCATGTGTCCCTCCGTCCCCCCCAGGCTCGTGCTTCCAGGAGGAGGAGCTGCAGCAGCTGCGGCTGGTGGACAGCATCAGGAACTACCGCTCCCGGGCGGTGAGTGCGGGGCCTCGGGGCTCCGGTTGAGCTCCTGACCCCCTGCAGGTCCCCAGCAGGGACTTTCTCAACCCGCGGCTCTGGCTGTGTCAGCACCTCTATAGCCACCCCTTGTTCTGGAACCATCCCTGCTGGTCCACAGCAGGTTTCCCACCCCTTCCATACAGTTGGGTAGACTGAGGCTCACAGAGGGCAATGACACACCCTAGGCTGTCAGAGGCCTGAGGAGCTGGCTTTCGATAGCCTCTCCTCTCCTCCTGATTCCCATCAGGAGCCCCATCTTGTGCCTCTGGGAGGTGCACCCAAAAGCAGGAAAGGCCTGCCAGCCAGCGCCAGGAAAAAGGGGCTGGAGCCTGTTGTGGTTAAGGGCACTGGTTTTGGAGCCAGTGAACCTGGGTTGAAATCCCAAATCTGGCTTGTTCCAGCTGTGTGACCTTAGGCAGGCCAATCGCCTTCTCTGGGCCTCCCTTTGTAATTGTGAAGAGCAGGTAACTAGTGTAAGGGAATTGGGAGGAATGCTGGAGAGAGCACACCAAGCTGGGGAGGGTAGAGTTGGGGAAGAAGCGGCCAGTGGGTGAAGGCCTTGGGTGTCCCCTCCACAGACCATCTTTGAAATCAACGCTTCCAGCCGGGACCTGAGCAGCCAGGTGATGCGTGCCAAGCGGCAGAAGGATCGCAAATGCATCGCCAGCTTCCGGCAGAAGCGGCAGGAGCGGCAGGAGGGCCCGGCCGTCCCAGCCTCGAGCCTCCCAGCACCGCAGGAGGAGCAGCCTGAGAAGGAGGAGGCGGCAGGAGACAGTGTGGAGGTGCAGGCCCCACCCTGGGGACCCTGGAGTCTGGCCTGGGGCTGGGGGAGCAGTGGGTCAAGTCCCAGCAGCCCATGGGGCAGATCTCAGGGCTCTGAGCAGTCACTGGGGGTGGATGCAGTGATTCCAATCCCATCTCCGACACTTGTGGAAATCAGTGACCCAGCCTCAGCCTCCCCATCTGTGGAATGGGGTCATAGTCTCGTCCACCATTCCTTGCCTGAAGCCCTGGGGGCCAGATGTGATTCGGGATTCAGAATCTTTACGGTGGGTCCACTGTGTATGATGTAACACCCTCAGCAGGGTCTGGGGTGTCACGGTCGTCAAATGCATCAGTTTCCACAGTGAGACCCACACCGAGAGGATGGACAAAGCCTCTTGTCAGCTCAGGTCAGCTTTTGCCACCAAGTGAATCTCAGGAAAGTTTGTTTTCAGAATGTTGTGGACTAGGGCTTTGCAGCCAAGTGACTGTGGTACCCGCTCCTGGGTCCGCTGGGCAGATTCAGGATGGTACGTGGAGGATTCCCACAGGCCTAGGTAGCCCTGTCATTGTCATCATCATCGCCTTGCCTCAGCCTGGGGTCTGGCAGGTGGGAAGGGGTGGAGCCGGGATTGTTGGTGGCAGTGGGGGCATGACTCAGGCAGGGTCAGGCACTGGGTCTTCATGGCAAAAAGTAGGGCTGGGGGGCCAGAGTGTCCCGTTCACCTGGTGGGTAGGGCCCTGGGCCTGCTCGTCTTACGTTTGATTTGGACAGAGGGTACAGTAGGCAAAAAAATGCACTTGAAAACCCCTGGACTAGTCCACGTCATAGAGAGCAAGTCCAGACCCAGAGAGGGACAGGGCCTTGCCTTGGTCAGATGACCTGGGGGACCAAGCTGGGACTGGAATGTGGTGGGTCTCATCCTAGTTGGCACCCTGCCCTCCCCCACTCCCACCTGTCCTTCCTCTGCTGGTGCTTGAGGCAGGGGTTGTGCTGCATGTGCAGACGAGGAAACAGAGGGTCTCAATGGCAACACCAAGCTTTCAAAGTCCGAGCAGCCCCTGACCCTCAACCCTAGCTGGGCTGGTGGGTGGGGAGGCCAGTCCACTCCCTGGGGCCTACAGGTGACACTGGGCCCCGGTCCACCAGGACCTCTTCACAGAGGTTGTGGGCCGGAAGCGGCAGCAGCCAGGACCCGACCGAGGAGCCAAGAGGCGGAGGGAGGAGGCCCGGCAGCGGGACCAGGTGTTCTACATCCCCTACCGGCCCAAGGACTTCGACAGTGAGCGGGGGTGAGTGGCCGCTGGTCCCGGGTGGGGCAGGCGGGCCTGATGGGCCCCCCTCCCAACCCCATGGTATCTCCCCACCCTCCCTCTGCAGCCTGAGCATCGGTGGGGACGGGGGTGCCTTCGAGCAGCAGGTGGCTGGCGCTGTCTTGGACCTGATGGGGGACGAAGGCCAGAGCCTGACCAAGGGCCAGCAGCAGCTCAAGTGGTGAGTGAGCCAGTGGGCACACCTCTTCCATGCCCACCTGTCTGCTGCTTGGTCCCCACAAAAGGTGACCCCCTCCTATCCTGACTCCTGTTTGATCCCCTAGAGCAGGAATTATGACATCCTCACCCCTCATTTGGTCCTCAGCACAGATTATGACGCCCACCCTGTCCTGCCCCCATGTGGTCATACACAACAGGGATCTTGACCCCATCTGTCCTTTTGGGGGGCTAGTCTTGCTAGACAGGGGCTTATGACCCAGTTTACCCATTTGGACTCTGGTTCTGGAGAAGTGATGTGGCTCAACCCAGGGTCACAGAGCCAGGAGGCGGCCAGGTAGGGGTTGGGAACCCTCCAGGGTCCCTTGTCCCTGACCCAGGCCCCCAGGTTGGAGCTAATCCCCTGACTGCTACACTGCCTTTTGAGACCTGGGCTGCCAGGGAGTGGTGAGGAGGGCCAGGGAACGGGCCTTTATGGGGCGTCTGCTGCCTGCCAGACGCCCGGCACGCTGCTTTCCTTGAATCCTCCAACAATCAAATGAGAGGGTCGGGGGAAACAGGCCCGGAGGGGAAGCGGGCCACCTCCCTCCACAGCACACCTCCCAACTCTTCCCACAGGGACCGGAAGAAGAAGCGGTTTGTGGGACAGTCGGGACAGGAGGACAAGAAAAAGATCAAGACGGAGAGTGGCCGCTACATCAGCAGCTCCTACAAGAGGGACCTGTATCCTGGAGGGGGTGGGGGGCAGAGGGGGCGGAGCCAAGCGCCTTCTATAGCCACATCTATTGTGGGTGGGGGCGGGGTCAGGAAGGGGCGTGGTCTGGCTCCTCAACCACCCCAGCTCCTACAGGTGGGGGCTAGAGGCGGGGCGGGGTCGAGCGGATTCAGCCACCAGACCCCCTATAGGTAAGGCCTGTATCCTCTCGGGGGTGGGCGGGGGGGCCCTGCTCCCAGCCCACCGTTGTCTAGGGCATCTTTCTCTGGATGCTGCATGCAGCCTCCTTAATGCAGCCTTCCAGCTACCAAAAGTGGAAACAGAAGCAGAAAATTGATGATCATGACTCAGAAGAAGAAGGGACGTTTGAACGGCGTGGCCCAGAGCGAAGAGGTGGTAAGCGCGGCCGAGGGCAAGGTGAGAGCTGGGGTAGGATCGTCCTTAAAACGCAGGTTGCCATGTAGCACGTTTGGTCATCTTGGGGGCTTGGTCCTCTTGATCTGGCCTGGGTCCCTCAGTGGGTGACACGCTAAGGTGGGATTTGAACTCAGCTCTGCTGCAGGAGCTTGTGCTCAGTGACCTCGGCTTGGGCTGGCTGGCCCGCGTGCCAGGACCTCGGTCAGCCCCTCAGGGCAGAGGAGCACCTTGGGAGTGGTGACACTCGTGACTCTGAAGGGAGGAGACTGGAGCCTGGGCCCTGTCCCACTGCAGCCCCACCTTTGGGGCCAAGCTTGCTGTCAGAGAGGGGCTCCCGCTTGCTGTCTGGGGTCAGGCTGCGTGCTGGAGCCTCGCCGCACGTGACCTGGGGGCGAGAAGACTGAGAATGGCTGGCTTTCAGGCCAGGAAACAAGTCACAGTGACTGGCCCTGGGTCCCCCGCCTGCCTGCTGCCTCCCCCGGCCACCCCCGCCAGGGTTGGGGAGTTTGAACCTGTCCTGGGCCTCTTTCCTCTGGGCCCTGGCCCTGCTTGTCTCCCCCGAGCCCGCAGGGCTGCTCACTGCCTCTTCAGCATCCGAGTCTGTGTCCTTCAGCCTGGGGACGCTGTCTGTCACGGCTCCAGGCGCCCCTCTGCTCTGCCTCTCCCAGGGCCTCCTCTGTTCTGTGCACGTTCCCCCTGTCCTCGTTGACATTTCCTCTCTGACGGTGGATACCTCTTCTGTTTCTCCCTGTTTCTGTCTTGGATTTTCTCCGACGCATCCTCTCTGTGTTGTTCTGTAGGTGTCTTTCTCTCCAGGTCTCTGTTTCTCTTTTTGCCTCTGACTCTGTGTCCCTGTCCATCTCTGTGTCTCTTTCTTTGTCTCTGTTTCTCCCCATTTGTCTCTGTCTTTCTGTATCTCTCTCCATCTCTCTCATTGTTCCTGTTCCTTTCTCTCCACACACACGCACACGCACACACACGCGCGCACACACACACCCCTCCCAGTCTCTGTCTCTCCTCCTCTCTTTGTCTTTCTGTGGGCGTGTCCCTGCCTCCCCCGGACCCCCTCATCCCTCAGTCCTCAGCTCCCAGTTTTATCTGGAGTGAAGCCGGCTGCCGCTGTGGGCTTGCTGGACCCGGGGTGGTGAGGGTGGCCTGTGAGCTTCGGGAAAAAGCAGCTGTTCTCCCCCTGTGCTTTGTCCTCACTGGGTTTGGTGGGTCCCTGTCAGGTGGCCTGGCCCCTGTGGAGACATCTGGGGCCGCCTTAATGGCCATCTGTGTGGGAGCCCTGCAAGGCCACTGTTGTGGGAGGGGAGGAGCTGGGTGAGGCAGGTGGGTACAGAAGAGGAGGGGCCAGGCCTTAGTGGGGAGCCAGGGGCTGGGGGGGAGACCTGCCCGCCCAGAGAGCCGGGAGGTGGCGGGCGGGGCCACCAACCACTGCTGCTGCTGCTGTTGCCGCTTTGCTGGGTGACCTTGGATAAGTCCCTTCCCCTCGCTGGCCTTCTCTGATTTCTCTCCTGCCAGAGGGAGGTTAAGCTACAGCCTGTTTTCATCTAACAAGTCTAGAGCATGTAGTCCAGAGAGACAGGGTTTAGAGTCTGTCTGGGTCCCCAGTGCCTGGCATAGAGGAGGCACTGAAAAGCTTTTGTTGAATGATTTATGATTGTAATAGTTACACTTAGGAGGCCATACTGTGGGCTAGGCCTTGTTCTGAACCCTGCACACGTAGTAACCCATTTACTCCACATTAGGACTTATGAGGTAGGTGCTCTTATTCGTAATTCATAGGAGAGGAAACTGAGGCACAGAGAAGTAAAGTAGTTTGCCCAAGGTCCAAGAGGTCACAGCTGGGACTTGATCCCTGGCAGTTTGGGCTGGAGGGTCCATGCTATTGCCCATTACAGTAGACTACTTAAGCTTTATTAAGCAATTACCATCTGCCACATGTTGGGGCCACAGCAGTGAACACAGAACGAGAGCGGGGACAGGGGAGCATCCCGGAGGCTTCTGGGAGGAGACATTGGGAGTCGACCCAAAGCCTGAACTCCCTGAATCTCCATCCTGGCAGGTGCATCCCAGCCCCGCACCCCTGGTGCCCCCACAGGCCGCGTGCGCTCAGAGCTCAAGACCAAGCAGCAGATCCTGAAGCAGCGGTGCCGAGCCCAGAAACTGCGCTTCCTGCAGCGTGGAGGCCTCAAGCAGCTCTCTGCCCGCAACCGGCGCCGCGCCCGGGAGCTGCAGCAGGGCGCCTTCGGCCGCGGCGCCCACTCCAAGAAGGGCAAGATGAGGAAGAGCCTGTAAGGAAGGTGATACAGCCCCGTGGTTCCTCACCTGGTCCAAGCGTGGACATAAGCAATGTTCCCCGTGTACCACTGTGTGCCTGGCCCTGAGCTGGATGCTGGGGGGCTCCCTGCAGAAGCCATGGTCCGTGCAAAGGAGTGCTTGCTATACGGCCGCAAAGGGGCAGCAGCTGCCTCTGCCTAAGACAGGGCACGTTTGAGCAGGGTGTTGAAGGGTTCATAGGAGTTTGCCAGCAAGGCCAGGCAGGCTACGATCTGAGTTGGCAGCTCGGCTGCTGCTGCTGTGTTCTGGATTCAGAGGTGGTGGCCACATGGGTGTGAGCCCTGAGTGCCTGAGGCCTAGTGATATATTTTTAATGTAATAAACCTTTATTGAGCGCCTCCAGTGGACCAGGAGCATTGAGTTGGAAGGGACAGACCCGGGTACTAGAGTCCCAGCTAGTGTGCGGATGAGCCGAGAGCATGCGGGCAAGTCCCGAGTGGGTTCTGCTGGAATCTCCATTTTGCAGACGAGGAAAGTCAGGCTCAGAGGGTGGGTCGGTTGCTCAGATGGGAACGCCCCAAAGCTGGCAGTCGGTCCCCTTCCTCCCACCAGGACAGGCTTGCAGCTGGGACTGGACGGTGGGAGGGAGACAGCACGTAGAGTCTGGGGGCAGAGGGTGCAGTGTGCTTCCTGGATGTGAAGGAGTTCACACTATCCCCACACACCCAGAGGTCAAAACCTGTCCTGGCCTCTGTCCTGCTTTAAGCCCTGTTCTCCTCAGCCCCTGTTGGGGGTCCTGGGAAGGTCAAGGGCAGCCTCCGGTAGCTGGATTCTCAGAATGGCCATCACTCAGCGCCAGTCCACGACGGAGGAGCCTTTGTGAGCAAGCGCCCCAGGAATGGGTGTCTGCCGTGTGACCCTCTTGCTGGTCCTCCTTTATTTTACTTTACTTACCAAACACTCATCCAAAATTTACCAGAAAATTTGCGCCAGGCCCCATTCCAAGCATCTGACAAACATCAGCTTGTTTAAATACCCCCAACTGGGGACCTCCCTGGTGGCGCAGTGGTTAAGAATCCGCCTGCCAATGCAGGGGACATGGGTTTGATCCCTGGTCCAGGAAGATCCCACATGCCACAGAGCAACTGAGCCTTTGTGCCACAGCTACTGAGCCTGGGCTCTAGAGCCCGTGAGCCACAACTACTGAAGCCCACGTGCCACAACTACTGAAGCTCGTGCACCTAGAGCCCGTGCTCCACAACAAGAGAAGTCACTGCAATGAGAAGCCTGCATACCGCAACGAAGAGTAGCCCCTGCTCGCCACAACTAGAGAAAGCCTGTGCAGCAACAAAGACCCAATGCAGCCAGAAATAAATAAGTAAATAAATTTATTAAGAGGGAAAAAAAAATCCCCCATCTGCCCTGGGTGGGAGGACCAGGTCCCAGGTCACATGGTGGATGTGGGATTGGTGCCCTCCATGTAGCCCACATTCATTTAGTATTTGCTGTGTGCCCCTCATGCCCACCCCACTGCAATCTGAGCGGGCACAGCCCTCCTGTCTTTCTGGTGAGAGCCACTCAGCCTGTAACCCGCAGGAATTGTGTACCTCCTGGGGGCCCCTCCCCCACTGCTCACCTGGGTCAGGGTCAGGAGGCGCGGACGGCGGGCTTGGCCTGATGGAGGCCGGCCAGCATGGCAGAGAGGTCCAGGATGAAGAGCTTCACCTGGGGGTCCCAACACAGGCAGAGTCAAATCCCAGCCTCTTGAGTGTCCAGTACCCACCCCCGCAAAACCCCAGAGGCTGCAAAGCAGGGGTGGGGGGGGTAGAGACCCTTATTAGACAGCAATGATGGTGGTTCCCTGAGGTAGTGAACCTGGCCTAAACCATTCTGGTTTTTTTGTTCTTTTGTTTTTGTTTTGTTTTGGCGGTATGCGGGCCTCTCACTGTTGTGACCTCTCGTGTCGCGGAGCACAGGCTCCGGACGCGCAGGCTCAGCGGCCATGGTTCATGGGCCCAGCCGCTCCACGGCATGTGGGATCTTCCTGGACCGGGGCACGAACCCGTGTCCCCTGCATCGGCAGGCGGACTCCCAACCACTGCGCCACCAGGGAAGCCCCCATTCTGGGTTTTTGAAGCCTCAGTCCAAGCTTCCCAAACAGTTGATTCGTGGGCACCTGCAGTTTTCTAGATGGCTATCACCTGTATTATAGTTGAATTAGTATTTTCACTTGCATCAATTTTTTTTCCTTTTAATTGGATTAGTCGTGTTCACTGGTATATGACCTACTCTTATCTTCTCCATGGGGCACCCTCCTTTATTTTAATTAACCTATTTATTGATACAAACTTAATGAACACCCACGGATCCACTGCCAAGACCTAGAACTTGATGGCAAACTTATCCTTGGGCTCTTCCTTCACATTTGTCACCGAAATAAACATCTGACAAGGAAACTATCTCTACCAAAAGTGAAAAGAGATTAAATTACTCCTTGCCATAAGTAAGGGGTAACTGGAAAAATAACAAAATGAAAATGAAACCTGGTTACTCAATTCTGGCAGCTACCATTACCCACAGAGGGTGTGACCCCCAAGGCCCTGGAGACCAGGGAGTATTATGAGGTTAAAGGCATAGTTGCTGCCCGCCCGCCCCCCCACCATTGAACCTTTCTCCTTGGTAAGATCAGATGGTTGGTTGAAAAAGCACTGGCTTTCCATCACTCTGATACCAAAACCAGAAAAAGATATCACAAAAAAAAATTATAGACCAATATCACTGATGAACACAGACGCAAAAATCTTGAACAAAATACTAGCAAACAGAATCCAACAGCACATTGAAAGGATCATACACCATGATCAAGAGGGATTTATCCCAGGAATGCAAGGATTCTTCAATATACACAAATCAATCAATGTGATACACCACATTAACAAATTAAGGAATAAAAACCAAATGATCCTCTCAATAGATACAGAAAAAGCTTTTGACAAAATTCAACACCCATTTATGACAAAAACTCTCCAGAAAGTGGGCATAGAGGGAACCTACCTCAACATAATGAAGGCCATATATGACAAACCCACAGCAAGCATCGTACTCAATGGTGAAAAAGCATTTTCACTAAGATCAGGAACAAGACAAGGCTGTCCACTCTCACCACTCTTATTCAACATAGTTTTTGAAGTCCTATTCACAGCAATCAGAGAAGAAAAAGAAATAAAAGGAATACAAATTGGGAAAGAAGAAGTAAAACCGTCACTGTTTGCCGATGACATGTTACTATACATAGAAAATCCTAAAGATGCCACCAGAAAACTACTAGAGCTAATCAATGAATTTGGTAAGGTTGCAGAATACAAAATTAATGCACAGAAATCTCTGGCATTCCCATACACCAACAACGAAAAATCAGAAAGAGAAGTTAAGGAAACATTCCCATTTACCATTGCAACAAAAAGAATAAAATACTTAGGAATAAACCTGCCAAAGGAGGTGAAAGACTTGTACTCAGAAAACTATAAAACACTGATGAAAGAAATCAAAGATGACATAAACAGATGGAGAAATACACCATGTTCTTGGATTGGAAGAATCAATATTGTGAAAATGACTATACTGCCCAAAGCAATCTACAGATTCAGTGCAATCCCTAGCAAACTACCAATGACATCCTTCACAGAATTAGAACAAAAAATTTTACAATTCCTTTGGAAACACAAAAGACCCCGAATAGCCAAAGCAATCTTGGGAAAGGAAAACGGAGTTGGAGGAATCAGGCTTCCCAACTTCAAACTATACCGCAAAGCTACAGTAATCAAGACAGTATGGTACTGGCACAAAAACAGAAATATAGATCAATGGTACAGGATAGAACGCCCAGAGATAAATCCACGCACATATGGCCACCTAATTTATGACAAATTACAAGAACATACAGTGGAGAAAAGACATCCTCTTCGATGAGTGGTGCTGGGAAAACTTGGACAGCTACATGTAAAAGAATGAAATTAGAACACTACCTAACACCATAAACAAAATAAACTCCAAATGGATTAAAGACTTAAATGTAACACCAGACACTATAAAACTCTTAGAGGAAAACATAGGAAAAACACTCTTTGACATAAACCACAGCAAGATCTTTTTGACCCACCTCCTAGAGTAACGGAAATAAAAACAAAAATAAACAAATGGGACTTAATTAAACTTAAGAGCTTTTGCACAGCAAAGGAAACCATAAACAAGACAAAAAGACAATCCTCAGAATGGGAGAAAATATTTGCAAATGAAACAATAGACAAAGGATTAATCTCCAAAATATACAAACAGCACATGGAGCTCAATATCAAAAAAACAAACAATCCAGTTAAAAAATGGGCAGAAGACCTGAATAGACATTTCACCAAGGAAGACATACATGAAAAGATGCTCCACATCACTAATTATTAGAGAAATGCAAATCAAAACTACAATGAGATACCCCCTCACGCCAGTCAGAATAGCCATTATCAAAAAATCTAGAAACAATAAATGCTGGAGGGCTTCCCTGGTGGCGCAGTGGTTGAGAGTCCGCCTGCTGATGCAGGGGACATGGGTTCATGCCCCGGTCCGGGAAGATCCCACATGCCGTGGAGCGGCTGGGCCTGTGAGCCGTGGCTGCTGAACCTGCGCGTCCGGAGCCTGTGCTCCGCAACGGGAGAGGCCACAACAGTGAGAGGCCCGCGTACC